>NC_089744.1:4255000-4485000 GCF_040412425.1 Macrobrachium rosenbergii
TTTATGTACAGTAACCGTTAATAATTGTTCCTGTAGATAATAGATAATTATTTCTTTTTTACCCAAATGCTGTCTTATAATTCTTTCCAAGGTTACCAGGCCAATTGCATTTTAGATTTTAGATTTTGTCATGATTAAATTTCAAAACTACTTTGTGATGCACTGAAGCATCTAGGCTCTTTGTTTTAAGTAATTGAGGGCAATAGACTAGCAGAAATATGTATTCTCATACTTTCTTTGGTGCGAACATTAAGCCTTTCTTGCCATATTGCAGTGTCCAGTGTTAAACAAAAAATACTTCATGTCATATTTTGAAAACAGTTCAGCAGATTACATATAGAGTGACTTGTCAGTTTCTGTTAAAATCGTCCAATCTAAATTAAGGGTTTTTCTACCAAGAAAGGTTAAGAAGACCAAATATAAAAGATAAAATTCTGTTTACTAGATTTTATGATAGCCTGAAACACATGAAATTATTAATATCATTCTTCCGTGTCTGAGTTATGAAGAGGGCAAGCCCAAAGTTACACATGTATTTGTATATTTTGAAAGTCTTATCCAGAAAAGCCAAAACCTCCATAAGGCCTATGGAAACCCCCAGAGAAAGGACGTCCATAGAACCTATGGGGTTCTGGTTCAGGTTCTGCACTTCGCCTCCATCGTCTGTGGAATCCGAAGGATGAACCAAAAGGCCTGTGTCCAAAGCCATGGTGTCCGAAAGATGGAGAAGCTTCAGGTTCAGGCTCTGCATCAGCCTCTGGATCAGCGCTACGCCTCCAGCGTCTGTGGAATCCGAAGGATGAACCAAAAGGCCTGTGTCCAAAGCCATGGTGTCCGAAAGATGGAGAAGCTTCGGGTTCAGGCTCTGGATCAGCGCTACGCCTCCAGCGTCTGTGGAATCCGAAGGATGAACCAAAAGGCCTGTGTCCAAAGCCATGGTGTCCGAAAGATGGAGAAGCTTCGGGTTCAGGCTCTGCGTCAGCCTCTGGATCAGCGCTACGCCTCCAGCGTCTGTGGAATCCGAAGGATGAACCAAAAGGCCTGTGTCCAAAGCCATGGTGTCCGAAAGATGGAGAAGCTTCGGGTTCAGGCTCTGCATCAGCCTCTGGATCAGCGCTACGCCTCCAGCGTCTGTGGAATCCGAAGGATGAACCAAAAGGCCTGTGTCCAAAGCCATAGTGACCGAAAGATGGAGAAGCTTCGGGTTCAGGCTCTGCATCAGCTACGGCTGTGGCCTCAGGCTCTGGATCGGCACTTCGCCTCCAGCGTCGGTGGCCAAATGAGGAAAATCCTCCCAAATGAGAGCCGAAGCCACGGTTGTAGAATCCGCGGTTGAAGCCTGGATCAGCTTCTGCCTCTGGGTCAGCAACGCCATTTGCGATGCAGAAAGAGGCAATCACTGCAACAAGTACCTGTAAATAAAGATTTAATTTTTCATATTCCTTTCTTAGGATTAAAGAAGAGTAGTATTTGGATTTGATAGTACTGAGGGAATGTCTCATGTTTTCTAAGTTTTTATGCCTGAAAAAGACAGCTGTATTCTGTGAATCTGAAAGGACTGTGGAACCAGCTCCTACCTTTGGAGCTGATTTTTGTTTTGATTATTATTCTACTCTGGTTTCCACGTCTACACAATTGATGGTCTGTTTCAATGGCAGATCTTTATCATTAAGATGATTTTAAATTTTATATTTTTACGTGTGTTTACTGCGATTATTTCCATAGTGACAAATCCCACATGACAACCAAAAATTTGAATAGCAGAAAGAGGCGTTAATCTAAAATACCCGAAAATTTGCAATTGTTATTTACATTATAATTCAAAAAAAGCATCGTAGGTAGATCAGCGTCTCAGCAATAGAAAGTTTTTGACTAGAAAAGAAAGTATCTTGTTTTTCTGAATTTTTGAATTGGTGTTGAAAATGATCGTTTCCTAGCATCTACTTTCCTCAACTTCAGTGGCAAGACAGAAGATCAGTTACAAGTGAAGAAAAGCAACGAAGACTCACCAGCGTCTTCATCTTGAAGTTCTTCCAGAGCAGCACTGGAGAGAAGTGATTTCCAGACCAGAGGTGGACCCTTATATACAGGTGGCTGGAGTCGCAGCGTAAATCCCCAATCATTCCCAACCGCCGACCATCCCCCACCCCTCACAACCATTGAGAAACAACTCCCCACCCCCTCCCCAAACCCTCTCCTATCCTATCACCCACCTATCCTCGCAGAAATATTAATCTTTCCGAGGATTGTTATTTTTTTCGTAATCTAAAGACTGCTTTACTGTAATGATAAAATACCAGTCATGGACATAAGATATATATATAAATAATATATATATATATATATATATATATATATATATATATATATATATATATATATATATATATATATATATATATATATATATATATATATATATATATGTATATTATACATATATCATATATATGTATATAGATAGATAGATAGATCGATAGATACATAGATAAATAGATAAATAACACCAATTCTTCAGATGGCGAAAAGGTAAAGGTTGTGAAAGCTTCTTTATAAAAATATACTTTTATTAGTAAAATCAGGAAAGTTCAGTGTAAAAGTAATTGTAAAAATTTCCATCCAATGAAACAATCTTAGATTTTAAAATCATTATTTAATTTTTTTTTCAGTGATGATATTTAAAAGTAAAACATTTTGAAGTTGATGAAAAATAGGGCATTCTTCTGACAATTTAGGTTACTTGTTTATGATTGTACCTTAGCTACAGACAGAATTTCGAGTTGCTTCGTAAACTGTTTCTAAGCTACCGCTTCCGACGTCCTTGCCTTGTGCCAAGAGACTGAGAAGCAGCATCTTGTTGTAGAAATTCTTCAATTTGAGCAGCTGTGTCCTTGTCAACGAATTTTTCTTTTTATGTGTTGAAGTGCAATGGGGATATATTGTTCAAATCACCATTTTTGTCCGTGATTTGTAAAACCAGTCATCCGTTTCGTGAAGCCTAACAACTAAACAGGACCTCCCAGTCTTTGAAGTGTCAAATCCGTCACCTTAATGCTCTCGGGAAATTCTTATTCTGCTTGTAGGCGCTTAGAATATAGTAAGTAATTAGTTTTTTTTAGTCCCATTTATCTAAATCGGAATTAGCTTCTTGACGCTGTTTTTCCGTGATCGTGCTTCCTCGAATACCTAATAAATTATCAAGGTCAACGCTGGCAAAATGGGAATAAGCGGACCTCCCTAATCATTTCTAATCATCCATTTTGTCATCTGCTGAATCGTAGACGAACCAGAGCAGACAGATTCCAAAACACTGGACCTTTCATACACCTACACAAAGGCTTTATCAGTAACACATCGTTCTGTCTCGCACACACCATGCGCAGTTCAGTTCTATCTTGCATGCAGTCCCCCTTCCTTCCAGGATACTTTTTTGTAAACACCCATTAGAGCACTTTCCAGATCTTTTCTCCTATTCCTCTTAACATATAAATAATAAACACACACTCATACATGTATATATATATATATATATATATATATATATATATATATATATATATATATATATATATATATTATATATTTTCTATAGGTGGTTATATACATATAATAAAAAAACCATATTCCAAAACACTGGACCTTTCATCTCTCTCTCTCATGAGTCTCTCTCTCTCTCTCTATCTTCATGCTCCCCCTCCTTCCAAGATATTAATTCTTGTTCGCCATCTATCTCTCTATCTTTCTCTATCTATAACACTCAAATATATACATGCATATATATGTTTATATATATATATATATATATATATATATATATATATATATATATATATATACTCTCTCTCTCTCTCTCTCTCTCTCTCTCTCTCTCTCTCTCTCTCTCTCTCTCTCTCTCTAAATATATATATATAATATATCTATCTCTCTATCTATCTATATATATATATATATATATATATATATATATATATATATATATATATATATATATATATATATATATATATGTATATATATATATATATATATATATACATATATCATATATATATATATATATATATATATACATACACACATATACATGATCTGCTCTGAAAACGATATTATAACAGTAAACATTTTATGACAAGCAGGGATAATAAAAGGATAAGCACTTGACATCAATGCATCACCACGAACTCATCATAGTATGTATTACAAAATCGGATTTATCTAAAGAGAAAATAATAGAGAGAAAAAAATAGCTATGAATAAATACATACTAAGTTTGAATGCTACATACTTTTTCAACCGTCACTGTTCTGTAAATAAATGTGCTATGCAAAGCTTGTGAGAAATATAAAAATATACACACAAGTCTCCCCACCTGCTCCAATAAAATGAACCTGCAGGGAGCTAGTGCCGTCAGTACATCTCACGTGTTGCACAGTAGGCATTACTAAATGGTGTTTGCAGCTTCCTTTCGGCTCATAGCTGAACCTACTGCCATTCCCGCTTCCTTTCTTCACTCTTGCTGGCCAACCTCACAAAGTTTTGTTCCTTAGTGCGAATGTGGGGTTTTCTTCAGTTCCACACTTGGATCCTTGTGCTTCATTCATCTCTGGATCTCTCTATCTTGCTGTCCTGCTCCAGTTCTCTCTCTTCACTGTCTTGTGCGCTGAATGGCAGAAAGTGCCCCAGTGCCTAAATGACTGTATAGATTTCATAAAATCAAATGAAAATAAAATAAATATCAGAAGCCTCTGTAAACACAGCTGTCAAAGTTGTGATGACCAACTTCTGTTTTAGGTAAATGCCTTTGCCTATATTTCTTTCTGTACAGTAACCGTTAATAATTGTTCCTGTAGATAATAGATAATTATTTCTTTTTTACCCAAATGCTGTCTTATAATTCTTTCCAAGGTTACCAGGCCAATTGCATTTTAGATTTTAGATTTTGTCATGATTAAATTTCAAAACTACTTTGTGATGCACTGAAGCATCTAGGCTCTTTGTTTTAAGTAATTGATGGCAATAGACTAGCAGAAATATGTATTCTCATACTTTCTTTGGTGCGAACATTAAGCCTTTCTTGCCATATTGCAGTGTCCAGTGTTAAACAAAAAATACTTCATGTCATATTTTGAAAACAGTTCAGCAGATTACATATAGAGTGACTTGTCAGTTTCTGTTAAAATCGTCCAATCTAAATTAAGGGGTTTTTCTACCAAGAAAGGTTAAGAAGACCAAATATAAAAGATAAAATTCTGTTTACTAGATTTTATGATAGCCTGAAACACATGAAATTATTAATATCATTCTTCCGTGTCTGAGTTATGAAGAGGGCAAGCCCAAAGTTACACATGTATTTGTATATTTTGAAAGTCTTATCCAGAAAAGCCAAAACCTCCATAAGGCCTATGGAAACCCCCAGAGAAAGGACGTCCGTAGAACCTATGGGGTTCTGGTTCAGGTTCTGCACTTCGCCTCCATCGTCTGTGGAATCCGAAGGATGAACCAAAGGCCTGTGTCCAAAGCCATGGTGTCCGAAAGATGGAGAAGCTTCGGGTTCAGGCTCTGCATCAGCCTCTGGATCAGCGCTACGCCTCCAGCGTCTGTGGAATCCGAAGGATGAACCAAAAGGCCTGTGTCCAAAGCCATGGTGTCCGAAAGATGGAGAAGCTTCGGGTTCAGGCTCTGGATCAGCGCATCAGCCTCTGGATCAGCGCTACGCCTCCAGCGTCTGTGGAATCCGAAGGATGAACCAAAAGGCCTGTGTCCAAAGCCATGGTGTCCGAAAGATGGAGAAGCTTCGGGTTCAGGCTCTGCATCAGCCTCTGGATCAGCGCTACGCCTCCAGCGTCTGTGGAATCCGAAGGATGAACCAAAAGGCCTGTGTCCAAAGCCATGGTGTCCGAAAGATGGAGAAGCTTCGGGTTCAGGCTCTGCATCAGCCTCTGGATCAGCGCTACGCCTCCAGCGTCTGTGGAATCCGAAGGATGAACCAAAAGGCCTGTGTCCAAAGCCATAGTGACCGAAAGATGGAGAAGCTTCGGGTTCAGGCTCTGCATCAGCTACGGCTGTGGCCTCAGGCTCTGGATCGGCACTTCGCCTCCAGCGTCGGTGGCCAAATGAGGAAAATCCTCCCAAATGAGAGCCAAAGCCACGGTTGTAGAATCCGCGGTTGAAGCCTGGATCAGCTTCTGCCTCTGGGTCAGCAACGCCATTTGCGATGCAGAAAGAGGCAATCACTGCAACAAGTACCTGTAAATAAAGATTTAATTTTTCATGTTCCTTTCTTAGGATTAAAGAAGAGTAGTATTTGGATTTGATAGTACTGAGGGAATGTCTCATGTTTTCTAAGTTTTTATGCCTGAAAAAGACAGCTGTATTCTGTGAATCTGAAAGGACTGTGGAACCAGCTCCTACCTTTGGAGCTGATTTTTGTTTTAATTATTATTCTACTCTGGTTTCCACGTCTACACAATTGATGGTCTGTGTTTCTACGGCAGATCTTTATCATTAAGATGATTTTAAATTTTATATTTTTACGTGTGTTTACTGCGATTATTTCCATAGTGACAAATCCCACATGACAACCAAAAATTTGAATAGCAGAAAGAGGCGTTAGTCTAAAATACCCGAAAATTTGCAATTGTTATTTACATTATAATTCAAAAAGCATCGTAGGTAGATCAGCGTCTCAGCAATAGAAAGTTTTTGACTAGAAAAGAAAGTATCTTGTTTTTCTGAATTTTTGAATTGGTGTTGAAAATTATCGTTTCCTAGCATCTACTTTCCTGAACTTCAGTGGCAAGACAGAAGATCAGTTATAAGTGAAGAAAAGCAACGAAGACTCACCAGCGTCTTCATCCTGAAGTTCTTCCAGAGCAGCACTGGAGAGAAGTGATTTCCAGACCAGAGGTGGACCCTTATATACAGGTGGCTGGAGTCGCAGCGTAAATCCCCAATCATCCCAACCGCCGACCATCCCCACCCTCACAACCATTGAGAAACAACTCCCACCCCCTCCCCAACCCTCTCTATCCTATCACCCACCTATCCTCGCAGAAATATTAATCTTTCCGAGGATTCTTATTTTTTTCTGTAATCTAAAGACTGCTTTACTATATAAATATATATATATATATATATATATATATATATATATATATATATATATATATATATATATATATATATATATATATATATATATATATATAAATAATGTCTATATATATATATATATATATATATATATATATATATATGTATATGTATATATACATATATCATATATATGTATATAGATAGATCGATAGATAGATTGATAGATAGATAGATAAATAACACCAATTCTTCAGATGGCGAAAAGGTAAAGGTTGTGAAAGCTTCTTTATAAAAATATACTTTTATTAGTAAAATCAGGAAAGTTCAGTGTAAAAGTAATTGTAAAAATTTTCATCCAAAGAAACAATCTTAGATTTTAAAATCATTATTTAATTTTTTTCAGTGATGATATTTAAAAGAAAACATTTTGAAGTTGATGAAAAATAGGGCATTCTTCTGACAATTTAGGTTACTTGTTTATGATTGTACCTTAGCTACAGACAGAATTTCGAGTTGCTTCGTAAACTATTTCTAAGCTACAGCTTCCGACGTCCTTGCCTTGTGCCAAGAGACTGAGAAGCAGCATATTGTTGTAGATATTCTTCAATTTGAGCAGCTGTGTCCTTGTCAACGAATTTTTCTTTTTATGTGTTGAAGTGCAATGGGGATATATTGTTCAAATCACCATTTTTGTCCGTGATTTGGAAAACCAGTCATCCGTTTCGTGAAGCCTAACAACTAAACAGGACCTCCCAGTCTTTGAACTGTCAAATCCGTCACCTTAATGCTCTCGGGAAATTCTTATTCTGCTTGTAGGCGCTTAGAATATAGTAAGTAATTAGTTTTTTTAGTCCCATTTATCTAAATCAGAATTAGCTTCTTGACGCTGTTTTTCCGTGATCGTGCTTCCTCGAATACCTAATAAATTATCAAGGTCAACGCTGGCAAAATGGGAATAAGCGGACCGCCCTCTAATCACTTCATTTCTATATAGAATCCATTTTGTCATTTTTCTCGTCTTACTGGATATATATATATATATATATATATATATATATATATATATAAATATATATATATATATATATATATATATATATATTAACTTTATCACTTTATACACAATTGTTCTGTGCATTAGTAGAATTACTAAAAGGACCTCATTGAAACTGGATGGTATCTAACGGAGTTTTTATTCAAAAAGTTACAAGCTTTCTTGGACAAACAGTCCACATTATCAAGTATCCGTACTTTTTCTGAATAAATACTCCATTAGATACCATCCAGTTTGATTGAGGTCCTTTTTATATAATATACTATATATATATATATATATATATATATATATATATATATATATATATATATATATACATATATATATAATTTGTGTATATATATATATATATATATATATATATATATATATATATATATATATATATATATCAAAATTTTACTCAATTTTCTCTAACGGAGGTGGTTCCAAAATGTTACAGCAACGCACAAACTGTATCTGTTGAATCGTAGACGAACCAGAGCAGACAGATTCCAAAACACTGGACCTTTCATACACCTACACAAAAGGCTCATGAGTAACACATCGCGTCTCGCACACACCATGCGCAATTCACCTCTATCTTGCATGCTCCCCCTTCCTTCCAAGATATTAATTCTTGTTCGCCATCTATCCAGCACTTTCCAGATCTTTCTCTCCTATTCCTCTTAACACTCAAATAATCAACACACACTCATACATGCATATATATGTTTATATATATATATATATATATATATATATATATATATATATATATATATATATATATAAAAATATATATCGCTCTCTCTCTCTCTCTCTCTCTCTCTCTCTCTCTCTCTCTCTCTCTCTCTCTCTCTCTCTCTCTGCTTATATCTACCTTCCTATATATCTATCTCTCTATCTACCTATATATACAGTATATATATATATATATATATATATATATATATATATATATATATATATATATATATGTATATATGTATATATATATATATATATATACATATATATATATATATATATATATATATATATATATATATATATATATATATATATACATACATACACACACATATGTTCTGGCTCTGAAAACGATATTATATCAGCAAACATTTTATGACAAGCAGGGATAATAGAAGGATAAGCACTTGACATCAATGCATCACCACGAACTCATCATAGTATGTATTACAAAATCGGATTTATCTAAAGAGAAAATAATAGAGAGAAAAAAATAGCTATGAATAAATACATACTAAGTTTGAATGCTACATACTTTTCAACCGTCACTGTTCTGTAAATAAATGTGCTATGCAAAGCTTGTGAGAAATATAAAAATATACACACAAGTCTCCCCACCTGCTCCAATAAAATGAACCTGCAGGAGCTAGTGCCGTCAGTACATCTCACGTGTTGCACAGTAGGCATAAATGGTGTTTGCAGCTTCCTTTCGGCTCATAGCTGAACCTACTGCCATTCCCGCTTCCTTTCTTCACTCTTGCTGGCCAACCTCACCAAGTTTTGTTCCTTAGTGCGAATGTGGGGTTTTCTTCAGTTCCACACTTGGATCCTTGTGCTTCATTCATCTCTGGATCTCTCTATCTTGCTGTCCTGCTCCAGTTCTCTCTCTTCACTGTCTTGTGCGCTGAATGGCAGAAAGTGCCCCAGTGCCTAAATAACTGTATAGATTTCATAAAATCAAAATAAAATAAAATAAACATTAGAAGCCTCTGTAAAGACAGCTGTCAAAGTTGTGATGACCAACTTCTGTTTTAGGTGAATGCCTGTGCTTATATTCCTTTATGTACAGTAACCGTTAATAATTGTTCCTGTAGATAATAGATCATTATTTCTTTTTTACCCAAATGCTGTCTTATAATTCTTTCCAAGGTTACCAGGCCAATTGCATTTTAGATTTTAGATTTTGTCATGATTAAATTTCAAAACTACTTTGTGATGCACTGAAGCATCTAGGCTCTTTGTTTTAAGTAATTGATGGCAATAGACTAGCAGAAATATGTATTCTCATACTTTGTTTGGTGCGAACATTAAGCCTTTCTTGCCATATTGCAGTGTCCAGTGTTAAACAAAAATACTTCATGTCATATTTTGAAAACAGTTCAGCAGATTACATATAGAGTGACTTGTCAGTTTCTGTTAAAATCGTCCAATCTAAATTAAGGGGTTTTTCTACCAAGAAAGGTTAAGAAGACCAAATATAAAAGATAAAATTCTGTTTACTAGATTTTATGATAGCCTGAAACACATGAAATTATTAATATCATTCTTCCGTGTCTGAGTTATGAGGAGGGCAAGCCCAAAGTTACACATGTATTTGTATATTTTGAAAGTCTTATCCAGAAAAGCCAAAACCTCCATAAGGCCTATGGAAACCCCCAGAGAAAGGACGTCCGTAGAACCTATGGGGTTCTGGTTCAGGTTCTGCACTTCGCCTCCATCGTCTGTGGAATCCGAAGGATGAACCAAAAGGCCTGTGTCCAAAGCCATGGTGTCCGAAAGATGGAGAAGCTTCAGGTTCAGGCTCTGCATCAGCCTCTGGATCAGCGCTACGCCTCCAGCGTCTGTGGAATCCGAAGGATGAACCAAAAGGCCTGTGTCCAAAGCCATGGTGTCCGAAAGATGGAGAAGCTTCGGGTTCAGGCTCTGGATCTGGATCAGCGCTACGCCTCCAGCGTCTGTGGAATCCGAAGGATGAACCAAAAGGCCTGTGTCCAAAGCCATGGTGTCCGAAAGATGGAGAAGCTTCGGGTTCAGGCTCTGCATCAGCCTCTGGATCAGCGCTACGCCTCCAGCGTCTGTGGAATCCGAAGGATGAACCAAAAGGCCTGTGTCCAAAGCCATGGTGTCCGAAAGATGGAGAAGCTTCGGGTTCAGGCTCTGCATCAGCCTCTGGATCAGCGCTACGCCTCCAGCGTCTGTGGAATCCGAAGGATGAACCAAGGCCTGTGTCCAAAGCCATAGTGACCGAAAGATGGAGAAGCTTCGGGTTCAGGCTCTGCATCAGCTACGGCTGTGGCCTCAGCCTCTGGATCGGCACTTCGCCTCCAGCTTCGGTGGCCAAATGAGGAAAATCCTCCCAAATGAGAGCCAAAGCCACGGTTGTAGAATCCGCGGTTGAAACCTGGATCAGCTTCTGCCTCTGGGTCAGCAACGCCATTTGCAATGCAGAAAGAGGCAATCACTGCAACAAGTACCTGTAAATAAAGATTTAGTTTTTCATATTCCTTTCTTAGGATTAAAGAAGAGTAGTATTTGGATTTGATAGTACTGAGGGAATGTCTCATGTTTTCTAATTTTTTTATGCCTGAAAGGAATGTGGAACCAGCTCCTGCCTTTGGAGCTGATTTTTGTTTTGATTATTATTCTACTCTGTTTTCTACGTCTACACAATTGATGGTCTGTGTTTCTATGGCAGATCTTTATCATTAAGACAATTTTAAATTTTATGTTTTTACATATGTGTTTACTGCGATTATTTCCATAGTGACAAATCCCACATGACAACCGAAAATTTGAATAGCAGAAAGAGGTGTTAGTCTAAAATACCCGAAAATTTGCAATTGTTATTTACATTATAATTCAAAAAGCATCGTAGGTAGATCAGCGTCTCAGCAATAGAAAGTTTTTGACTAGAAAAGAAAGTATCTTGTTTTTCTGAATTTTTGAAATGGTGTTGAAAATGATTGTTTCCTAGCATCTACTTTCCTGAACTTCAGTGGCAAGACAGAAGATCAGTTACAAGTGAAGAAAAGCAACGAAGACTCACCAGCGTCTTCATCCTGAAGTTCTTCCAGAGCAGCACTGGAGAGAAGTGATTTCCAGACCAGAGGTGGACCCTTATATACAGGTGGCTGGAGTCGCAGCGTAAATCCCCAATCATCCCAACCGCCGACCATCCTCCACCCCTCACAACCATTGAGAAACAACTCCCCACCCCCTCCCCCAACCCTCTCCTATCCTATCACCCACCTATCCTCGCAGAAATATTAATCTTTCCGAGGATTCTTATTTCTTTCGTAATCTAAAGACTGCTTTACTGTAATGATAAAATACCAGTCATGATATAAGATATATATATATATATATATATATATATATATATATATATATATATATATATATATATATATATATATATATATATATATACATAGAGAGAGAGTAAATAATGTCTAATATATGTATATATATATATATATATATATATATATATATATATATATATATATATATATATATATATATATATATATATATATATATATATATATGTATATAGATAGATAGATAGATAGATAGATAGATAGATAGATAAATAACACCAATTCTTCAGATGGCGAAAAGGTAAAGATTGTGAAAGCTTCTTTATAAAAATATACTTTTATTAGTAAAATCAGGAAAGTTCAGTGTAAAAGTAATTGTAAAAATTTTCATCCAAAGAAACAATCTTAGATTTTAAAATCATTATTTAATTTTTTTTTCAATGATGATATTTAAAAGTAAAACATTTTGAAGTTGATGAAAAATAGGGCATTCTTCTGACAATTTAGGTTACTTGTTTATGATGGTACCTTAGCTACAGACAGAATTTCGAGTTGCTTGGTAAACTGTTTCTAAGCTACATCTTCCGACGTCCTTGCCTTGTGCCAAGAGACTGAGAAGCAGCATCTTGTTGTAGAAGTTCTTCAATTTGAGCAGCTGTGTCCTTGTCAACGAATTTTTCTTTTTATGTGTTGAAGTGCAATGGGGATATATTGTTCAAATCACCATTTTTGTCCGTGATTTGGAAAACCAGTCATCCGTTTCGTGAAGCCTAACAACTAAACAGGACCTCCCAGTCTTTGAACTGTCAAATCCGTCACCTTAATGCTCTCGGGAAATTCTTATTCTGCTTGTAGGCGCTTAGAATATAGTAAGTAATTTGTTTTTTTTAGTCCCATTTATCTAAATCAGAATTAGCTTCTTGACGCTGTTTTTCCGTGATCGTGCTTCCTCGAATACCTAATAAATTATCAAGGTCAACGCTGGCAAAATGGGAATAAGCGGACCGCCCTCTAATCACTGTCATCTGCTGAATCGTAGACGAACCAGAGCAGACAGATTCCAAAACACTGGACCTTTCATACACCTACACAAAAGGCTCATCAGTAACACATCGCGTCTCGCACACACCATGCGCAGTTCACCTCTATCTTGCATGCTCCCCCTTCCTTCCAGGATATTAATTCTTGTACGCCACCTATCGAGCACTTTCCAGATCTTTCTCTCCTATTCCTCTTAACACGCAAATAATAAACACACACTCATACATGCATATATATATATATATATATATATATATATATATATATATATATATATATATATATATATATATATAAATATATACATATAATAAAAATATATATCTGCTCTCTCTCTCTCTCTCACTCTCTACTCTCTGCTTATATCTGCCTTCCTATATATCTATGCTCTTCCTTATCTATCTGTATGTATATATATATATATTTGTATAAATAATACTGTACATGCATATATATATATATATATATATATATATATATATATATATATATATATATATATATATATAAATATATATATGTATATATATATATATATATATATATATATATATATATATATATACAGTATATATACTATATATGTATATATATATATCTATATATATATATATATATATATATATATATATATATATATATATATATATATATATATATATATATATATACATACACACATATATGATCTGGCTCTGAAAACGATATTATAACAGTAAACATTTTATGACAAGCAGGGATAATAAAACGTTAAGCACTTGACATCAATGCATCACCACGAACTCATCAATGTATGTATTACAAAATCATATTTATCTAAAGAGAAAATAATAGATAGAAAAAGATAGTCATGAATAAATATATACTAAGTTTGAACGCTACATACTTTTTCAACCGTCACTGTTCTGTAAATAAATGTGCTATGCAAAGCTTGTGAGAAATATAAAAGTATACACACAAGTCTCCCCACCTGCTCCAATAAAATGAACCTGCAGGGAGCTAGTGCCGTCAGTACATCTCACGTGTTGCACAGTAGGCATTACTGTTTGCAGCTTCCTTTCGGCTCATAGCTGAACCTACTGCCATTCCCGCTTCCTTTCTTCACTCTTGCTGGCCAACCTCGCAAAGTTTATTCCTTAGTGCGAATGTGGGGTTTTCTTCAGTTCCACACTTGGATCCTTGTGCTTCATTCATCTCTGGATCTCTCTATCTTGCTGTCCTGCTCCAGTTCTCTCTCTTCACTGTCTTGTGCGCTGAATGGCAGAAAGTGCCCCAGTGCCTAAATGACTGTATAGATTTCATAAAATCAAATGAAAATAAAATAAATATAAGAAGCCTCTGTAAACACTGCTGTCAAAGTTGTGATGACCAACTTCTGTTTTAGGTAAATGCCTTTGCCTATATTCCTTTATGTACAGTAACCGTTAATAATTGTTCCTATAGATAAATAGATCATTATTTCTTTTTACCCAAATGCTGTCTTATAATTCTTTCCAAGGTTACCAGGCCAATTGCATTTTAGATTTTAGATTTTTCATGATTAAATTTCAAAACTACTTTGTGATGCACTGAAGCATCTAGGCTCTTTGTTTTAAGTAATTGAGGGCAATAGACTAGCAGAAATATGTATTCTCATACTTTCTTTGGTGCGAACATTAAGCCTTTCTTGCCATATTGCAGTGTCCAGTGTTAAACAAAAATACTTCATGTCATATTTTGAAAACAGTTCAGCAGATTACATATAGAGTGACTTGTCAGTTTCTGTTAAAATCGTCCAATCTAAATTAAGGGGTTTTTCTACCAAGAAAGGTTAAGAAGACCAAATATAAAAGATAAAATTCTGTTTACTAGATTTTATGATAGCCTGAAACACATGAAATTATTAATATCATTCTTCCGTGTCTGAGTTATGAAGAGGGCAAGCCCAAAGTTACACATGTATTTGTATATTTTGAAAGTCTTATCCAGAAAAGCCAAAACCTCCATAAGGCCTATGGAAACCCCCCAGAGAAAGGACGTCCATAGAACCTATGGGGTTCTGGTTCAGGTTCTGCACTTCGCCTCCATCGTCTGTGGAATCCGAAGGATGAACCAAAAGGCCTGTGTCCAAAGCCATGGTGTCCGAAAGATGGAGAAGCTTCAGGTTCAGGCTCTGCATCAGCCTCTGGATCAGCGCTACGCCTCCAGCGTCTGTGGAATCGAAGGATGAACCAAAAGGCCTGTGTCCAAAGCCATGGTGTCCGAAAGATGGAGAAGCTTCGGGTTCAGGCTCTGGATCAGCGCTACGCCTCCAGCGTCTGTGGAATCCGAAGGATGAACCAAAAGGCCTGTGTCCAAAGCCATGGTGTCCGAAAGATGGAGAAGCTTCGGGTTCAGGCTCTGGATCAGCCTCTGGACTACGCCTCCAGCGTCTGTGGAATCCGAAGGATGAACCAAAGGCCTGTGTCCAAAGCCATGGTGTCCGAAAGATGGAGAAGCTTCGGGTTCAGGCTCTGCATCAGCCTCTGGATCAGCGCTACGCCTCCAGCGTCTGTGGAATCCGAAGGATGAACCAAAAGGCCTGTGTCCAAAGCCATAGTGACCGAAAGATGGAGAAGCTTCGGGTTCAGGCTCTGCATCAGCTACGGCTGTGGCCTCAGGCTCTGGATCGGCACTTCGCCTCCAGCGTCGGTGGCCAAATGAGGAAAATCCTCCCAAATGAGAGCCGAAGCCACGGTTGTAGAATCCGCGGTTGAAGCCTGGATCAGCTTCTGCCTCTGGGTCAGCAACGCCATTTGCGATGCAGAAAGAGGCAATCACTGCAACAAGTACCTGTAAATAAAGATTTAATTTTTCATATTCCTTTCTTAGGATTAAAAAGAAGAGTAGTATTTGGATTTGATAGTACTGAGGGAATGTCTCATGTTTTCTAAGTTTTTATGCCTGAAAAAGACAGCTGTATTCTGTGATTCTGAAAGGACTGTGGAACCAGCTCCTACCTTTGGAGCTGATTTTTGTTTTGATTATTATTCTACTCTTTTCCACGTCTACACAATTGATGGTCTGTTTCAATGGCAGATCTTTATCATTAAGATGATTTTAAATTTTATATTTTTACGTGTGTTTACTGCGATTATTTCCATAGTGACAAATCCCACATGACAACCAAAAATTTGAATAGCAGAAAGAGGCGTTAGTCTAAAATACCCGAAAATTTGCAATTGTTATTTACATTATAATTCAAAAAGCATCGTAGGTAGATCAGCGTCTCAGCAATAGAAAGTTTTTGACTAGAAAAGAAAGTATCTTGTTTTTCTGAATGTTTGAAATGGTGTTGAAAATGATCGTTTCCTAGCATCTGCTTTCCTCAACTTCAGTGACAAGACAGAAGATCAGTTATAAGTCAAGAAAAGCAACGAAGACTCACCAGCGTCTTCATCTTGAAGTTCTTCCAGAGCAGCACTGGAGAGAAGTGATTTCCAGACCAGAGGTGGACCCTTATATACAGGTGGCTGGAGTCGCAGCGTAAATCCCCAATCATCCCAACCGCCGACCATCCTCCACCCCTCACAACCATTGAGAAACAACTCCCCCCCCCTCCCCAACCCTCTCCTATCCTATCACCCACCTATCCTCGCAGAAATATTAATCTTTCCGAGGATTCTTATTTTCCAAAGACTTTCTGTAATGATAAAAACCAGTCATGGACATGAATACTTTACTATATATAGATATTATATATATATATATATATATATATATATATATATATATATATATATATATATATATATATATATATATATATATATATATATATATATATATATATATATATATGTATATATACATATATTATATATATGTATGTAGAAAGATAGATAGATCGATAGATAGATAGATAGATAAATAACACCAATTCTTCAGATGGCGAAAAGGTAAAGGTTGTGAAAGCTTCTTTATAAAAATATACTTTTATTAGTAAAATTAGGAAAGTTCAGTGTAAAAGTAATTGTAAAAATTTTCATCCTAAGAAACAATCTTAGATTTTAAAATCATTATTTAATTTTTTTTTCAATGATGATATTTAAAAAGAAAACATTTTGAAGTTGATGAAAAATAGGGCATTCTTCTGACAATTTAGGTTACTTGTTTATGATGGTACCTTAGCTACAGACAGAATTTCGAGTTGCTTGGTAAACTGTTTCTAAGCTACAGCTTCCGACGTCCTTGCCTTGTGCCAAGAGACTGAGAAGCAGCATATTGTTGTAGAAATTCTTCAATTTGAGCAGCTGTGTCCTTGTCAACGAATTTTCCTTTTTATTTGTTGAAGTGCAATGGGGATATATTGTTCAAATCACCATTTTTGTCCGTGATTTGTAAAACCAGTCATCCGTTTCGTGAAGCCTAACAACTAAACAGGACCTCCCAGTCTTTGAACTGTCAAATCCGTCACCTTAATGCTCTCGGGAAATTCTTATTCTGCTTGTAGGCGCTTAGAATATAGTAAGTAATTTGTTTTTTTTTTAGTCCCATTTATCTAAATCAGAATTAGTTTCTTGACGCTGTTTTTCCGTGATCGTGCTTCCTCGAATACCTAATAAATTATCAAGGTCAACGCTGGCAAAATGGGAATAAGCGGACCGCCCTCTAATCACTGTATCTGCTGAATCGTAGACGAACCAGAGCAGACAGATTCCAAAACACTGGATCTTTCATACATCTACACAAAAGGCTCATCAGTAACACATCGCGTCTCGCACACACCATGAGCAATTCACCTCTATCTTGCATGCTCCCCCTTCCTTCCAGGATATTAATTCTTGTACGCCATCTATCCAGCACTTTCCAGATCTTTTCTCCTATTCCTCTTAACACGCAAAACATGCATATATATGTATATATATATATATATATATATATATATATATATATATATATATATATATATATATATATATATATATATATATATATATATATATATATATATATATATATATATATATATATATATACATATAATAAAAATATATATCGCTCTCTCTCTCTCTCTCTCTCTCTGCCTTCCTATATATCTATCACTCTATCTATCTGCCTTCCTATATATATATATATATATATATATATGTATATATATATATATATTTGTATAAATAATATACTGTGTATATATATATATATATATATATATATATATATATATATATATATATATATATATATATATATATATATGTATATAATATATATATATATATATATATATATATATATATATATATATATATATATATATATATATATATATATATATATATATATATATATATATATATATATATATATATATATATATATATATATATATACATATATATATATATATATATATATATATACACACATATATGATCTGGCTCTGAAAACGATATTATAACAGTAAACATTTTACGACAAGCAGGGATAATAAAAGGATAAGCACTTGACATCAATGCATCACCACGAACTCATCATAGTATGTATTACAAAAATCGGATTTATCTAAAGAGAAAATAATAGAGAGAAAAAAATAGCTATGAATAAATACATACTAAGTTTGAATGCTACATACTTTTTCAACCGTCACTGTTCTGTAAATAAATGTGCTATGCAAAGCTTGTGAGAAATATAAAAATATACACAGAAGTCTCCCCACCTGCTCCAATAAAATGAACCTGCAGGGAGCTAGTGCCGTCAGTACATCTCACGTGTTGCACAGTAGGCATTACTAAATGGTGTTTGCGGTTTCCTTTCGGCTCATAGCTGAACCTACTGCCATTCCCGCTTCCTTTCTTCACTCTTGCTGGCCAACCTCACCAAGTTTTGTTCCTTAGTGCGAATGTGGGGTTTTCTTCAGTTCCACACTTGGATCCTTGTGCTTCATTCATCTCTGGATCTCTCTATCTTGCTGTCCTGCTCCAGTTCTCTCTCTTCACTGTCTTGTGCGCTGAATGGCAGAAAGTGCCCCAGTGCCTAAATGACTGTATAGATTTCATAAAATCAAATAAAAATAAAATAAATATCAGAAGCCTCTGTAAACACTGCTGTCAAAGTTGTGATGACCAACTTCTGTTTTAGGTTAATGCCTTTGCCTATATTCCTTTATGTACAGTAACCGTTAATAATTGTTCCTATAGATAAATAGATCATTATTTCTTTTTTACCCAAATACTGTCTTACAATTCTTTCCAAGGTTACCAGGCCAATTGCATGTTAGATTTCAGATTTTTCCATGATTAAATTTCAAAACTACTTTGTGATGCACTGAAGCATCTAGGCTCTTGGTTTTAAGTAATTAATGGCAATAGACTAGCAGAAATATGTATTCTCTTACTTTCTTTGGTGCAGTTGTTCTCTTAGGGGTATAGCGAACATGAAGTCTTTCTTGCACTTTTTATGTGTCCAGTGTTAAACAAATAATACTTCATGTTATAGTTTGAAAACAGTTCAGCAGATTATATATAAACTGACTTGTCAGTTTCTGTTAAAATCGTCCAATCTAAATTAAGGGGTTTTTCTACCAAGAAAGGTTAAGGAGACCAAATATAAAAGATAAAATTCTGTTTACTAGATTTTATGACAGCCTGAAACACATGAAATTATTAATATCATTCTTCCGTGTCTGAGTTATGAAGAGGGCAAGCCCAAAGTTACACATGTATTTGTATATTTTGAAAATCTTATCCAGAAAAGCCGAAACCTCCGTAAGGCCTATGGAAACCTCCAGAGAAAGGACGTCCGTAGAACCTATGGGCTTCTGGTTCAGGTTCTGCACTTCGCCTCCATCGTCTGTGGAATCCGAAGGATGAGCCAAAAGGCCTGTGTCCAAAGCCATGGTGTCCGAAAGATGGAGAAGCTTCAGGTTCAGGCTCTGCATCAGCCTCTGGATCAGCGCCACGCCTCCAGCGTCTGTGGAATCGAAGGATGAACCAAAAGGCCTGTGTCCAAAGCCATGGTGTCCGAAAGATGGAGAAGCTTCGGGTTCAGGCTCTGGATCAGCGCTACGCCTCCAGCGTCTGTGGAATCCGAAGGATGAACCAAAAGGCCTGTGTCCAAAGCCATGGTGTCCGAAAGATGGAGAAGCTTCAGCCTCTGGATCAGCGCTACGCCTCCAGCGTCTGTGGAATCCGAAGGATGAACCAAAAGGCCTGTGTCCAAAGCCATGGTGTCCGAAAGATGGAGAAGCTTCAGGTTCAGGCTCTGCATCAGCCTCTGGATCAGCGCTACGCCTCCAGCGTCTGTGGAATCCGAAGGATGAACCAAAAGGCCTGTGTCCAAAGCCATGGTGTCCGAAAGATGGAGAAGCTTCGGGTTCAGGCTCTGCATCAGCCTCTGGATCAGCGCTACGCCTCCAGCGTCTGTGGAATCCGAAGGATGAACCAAAAGGCTTGTGTCCAAAGCCATAGCGTCCGAAAGATGGAGAAGCTTCGGGTTCAGGCTCTGCATCAGCTACAGCTGTGGCCTCAGGCTCTGGATCGGCACTTCGCCTCCAGCGTCGGTGGCCAAATGAGGAAAATCCTCCCAAATGAGAGCCAAAGCCACCATTGTAGAATCCGCGATTGAAGCCTGGATCAGCTTCTGCCTCTGGGTCAGCAACGCCATTTGCGATGCAGAAAGAGGCAATCACAGCAACGAGTACCTGGAAATAAAAAATTTCTTAAGGTAAAAGAAGAAAAGTTATAAAGCTATGATCTTATAAAACGAAAAGTCTTTTCTACTATTCTTTTCCAAAATGTTCCTTTTTTGAGGATTAAAGAAGAGTAATAATTAGATATGATAGTACTGACGAAATGTTTGTTTTATAAATTTTATGCCTTAAAAAGACTGTAGTATTCTGTGATTCTGAAATTATTGTGGAATTAGTTTCTGTTTTTGGAGTTGATTTTTGTTTTATTATTTTTCTACTACTTTTCATACCTACAAAAACGATGGTTTGTGTTTCTATGGCAGATCTTTATCATTAAGAGGCACTTTTTAAATTTTACGTTAATCCGTATGTGTTTACCGCGATTATTTCCATAATGACAAATCCCACATGACGACTGAAAATTTGAATAACAGAAAGAGGTGCCAGACTGAAATACCCGAAAATCTGCAGCTGTCATTTACATTATAATTCAAAAAGCAGTGTAGGTTGATCAGCGTCTCAGTGATAGAAAGTTTCAGGCTGGAAAACAAAGTATTTCGTTTGTCCAAATTTTTCAAATGATATTGAAAAAGATTGTTTCCTAGCATCTGCTTTCCTCTACTTCAGTGGCAAGACAGAAGATCAGTTATAAGTCAAGAAAAGCAACGAAGACTCACCAGCGTCTTCATCCTGAAGTTCTTCAGAATAGCACTGGAGAGAAGTGATTTCCAGACCAGAGGTGGATCCTTATATACAGGTCGGTGGAGTAAGCGTGAATTTCCCAATGATCTTTCCCAATCACTTATTCACCCCCCCAACCCCATCCCACCAGCTCCTATCCCATCACCCACCTATCCTTGTAGGAACGTTGACCTTTTCAGGGGATTGTTATTTCTTTCTAAACCTACAGACTACAGGCTGCTTTACTATAATGACAAAATATCAGTTAAGTGACAAGAACCCTGTAAGCAGAAGAGAGAGAGAGCAATGGGGATATAGTTCAAAAAGAGAGAGAGAGAGAATAGTATATATTTATATATATATATATATATATATATATATATATATATATATATATATATATATATATATATATATATATATTTTGTTTGGTATTTTTGCTTGAATGTTAGCACTAATGTAGGAAATTTCGCTGTTATGCAGATTACGTAGGTAATACCTTAAGTACCTGTATAGTTTCGCTAATGTTCTATAATTAAACGTTTAATGCAATTAGTAGATTGCGTAACCAATGTCTACTTTAAATAAACAGTGCCAGGTGATGAAAAGGCGATGATCAATACTCCGTTCTGAAGATATACTTTTATTAGTAAAATTATAAAAACACTGGATACAAAGAAATTGTAAGAATTTCAAACAAAGGAAGGTTTCATTAGTTTAATTTCATTAATCAGATTTTTAATCATTGACGATATTTGAAACAAAAAGGTCTTGAAACTGATGAAAAATATGGCTTTCTTCTGTCTGATATTTTCGGTTGCTTATTTATTATTATAACTTAGCGGCGGATAGAATAAAAATATTTGCTTAGTAAATTGTTTCTCAGTCATAGCTTCCGACGTCCTTGCCTGTTGCTAAGAGACTAAGAAGCTAAAGATTGTCGTAAAAATTCACCATATAGAGGAGTTGTATGATTGCATCCTTGCTAGCAAATTTCTCTTTATAAATGTTGAACCACTCGTATGATCGACTACACAGTTACTTCAGACCATCATTCTTATTCCTGATTTTTAACACCAGTCACCCGTTTCGTGAAGTCTGACAGCCAAAACTGAACCTCTCAAACTTTGACTTGTCAAAATCCGTCACCTTAATCCTGAAAAGGACATTCAACTACTGCATTTAGATACCTAGAAACTGTTCAAATTTTTCCTGCTCTTTAGGCTCATATTTATCTCTAAAACTGTAGATGAGCTCCGTGATGCTTTCTTTTTCGAGATTTGGCTTGCTGGGATACCTGTAAAAAATCGCCAGGGTCAACATAGGCAAAATGAGCGTTACAAGTCTCCCCACCTCTAAAATCAAAATATATGCAGGAGCTGAGAATCTAACAAGGCCCTCTTTTGCACAGCTACACATTACAAAATGGTGGCAGTTTTTATCGGCTCATGAGCTGAACCTACTGCCATTCCCGCTTATTCTTTCTTTGCTGGCCAACCTCCCAAGTTTTATCTAACAATGTGGTGGCTTCAGTTCCACACACATCGTTGTGCTTCATTCTATCTCTAATCTATCTTGCTGTCCTGCTCCAGTTCTCTCTCTTCACTGTCTTGAAGCTGCAATGGCATTACTGCCCTAATGCCTAAATGATTTTAATACATGTTTATAAATTTATTAATTTGTTTTTAAAATAAAGTGAGACCTCTTCACTGCTGTCAAAGTTCTTTGACCTTCTCCTACTTTTAAACGAGCACCATATTCTTTGGAAGCTTGAATTTCAAGTCAACCTGTTAGGTTTGTTCCATGTAGATAAAGTGTTCATCTTCTGAAATAATAATTTTTAATAAAATACTAATAATAATAATAATTTAATAGGTAATAATAATAATTGAATCGTTAGATGATTTTAGATTTTTTCATGATTAAATTTCAAAACTACTTTGTGATGCACTGAAGCATCTAGGCTCTTTGTTTTAAGTAATTGATGGCAATAGACTAGCAGAAATATGTATTCTCATACTTTCTTTGGTGCAGTTGTTCTCTTAGGGGTATAGCAAACATTAAGCCTTTCTTGCCATATTTTAGTGTCCAGTGTTAAACAAAAAATACTTCATGTCATATTTTGAAAACAGTTCATCAGATTATATAAACTGACTTGACAGTTTCTCTTAAAATTGTCCAATCTAAATTAAGGGTTTTTCTACCAAGAAAGGTTAAGGAGACCAAATATAAAAGATAAAATTCTGTTTACTAGATTTTATGATAGCCTGAAACACATGAAATTATTAATATCATTCTTCCGTGTCTGAGTTATGAAGAGGGCAAGCCCAAAGTTACACATGTATTTGTAGATTTTGAAAATCTTACCCAGAAAAGCCAAAACCTCCATAAGGCCTATGGAAACCCCCAGAGAAAGGACGTCCGTAGAACCTATGGGCTTCTGGTTCAGGTTCTGCACTTCGCCTCCATCGTCTGTGGAATCCGAAGGATGAGCCAAAAGGCCTGTGTCCAAAGCCATAGCCTCCGAAAGATGGAGAAGCTTCAGGTTCAGGCTCTGCATCACGCCTCCAGCGCCTGTGGAATCAGGATGAGCCGCCTCCATCGTTCTGCATCAGGAATCCGACGCCTCCAGCGATGAACCGAAGGATGAAAAAGGCCTGCGTCCAAAGCCATGGTGTCCGAAAGATGGAGAAGCTTCAGGTTCAGGCTCTGCATCAGCCTCTGGATCAGCGCTACGCCTCCAGCGTCTGTGGAATCCGAAGGATGAACCAAAAGGCCTGTTCCAAAGCCATGGTGTCCGAAAGATGGGAAGCTTCAGGTTCAGGCTCTGCATCAGCCTCTGGATCAGCGCTACGCCTCCAGCGTCTGTGGAATCCGAAGGATGAACCAAAAGGCCTGTGTCCAAAACCATAGTGTCCGAAAGATGGAGAAGCTTCGGGTTCAGGCTCTGCATCAGCTACGGCTGTGGCCTCAGGCTCTGGATCGGCACTTCGCCTCCAGCGTCGGTGGCCAAATGAAGAAAATCCTCCCAAATGAGAGCCGAAGCCACGGTTGTAGAATCCGCGATTGAAGCCTGGATCAGCTTCTGCCTCTGGGTCAGCAACGCCATTTGCGATGCAGAAAGAGGCAATCACAGCAACGAGTACCTGGAAATAAAAAATTTCTTAAGGTAAAAGAAGAAAAGTTATAAAGCTATGATCTTATAAAACGAAAAGTCTTTTTTATTATTCTTTTCCAAAATGTTCCTTTTTTGAGGATTAAAGAAGAGTAATAATTAGATAAGATAGTACTGACGAAATGTTTGTTTCATAAATTTTTTGCCTTAGAAAGACAGTAGTATTCTGTGATTCTGAAATTATTGTGGAATCAGTTTCTGTTTTTGGAGTTGATTTTTGTTTGATTATTTTTCTGCTACTTTTCATACCTACAAAAACGATGGTTTGTGTTTGTATGGCAGATCTTTATCATTAAGAGGATTTTAAATTTTACGTTAATCCGTATGTGTAATTACCGTGATTATTTCCATAGTGACAAATCCCACATGACGACTGAAAATTTGAATAACAGAAAGAGGTGCCAGACTGAAATACCCGAAAATCTGCAGCTGTCATTTACATTATAATTCAAAAAGCAGTGTAGGTTGATCAGCGTCTCAATGATAGAAAGTTTCAGGCTAGAAAACAAAGTATTTCGTTTGTCCAAATTATTCAGATGATATTGAAAAAGATTGTTTCCTAGCATCTGCTTTCCTCTACTTCAGTGGCAAGACAAGATCAGTTATAAGTCAAGAAAAGCAACGAAGACTCACCAGCGTCTTCATCCTGAAGTTCTTCCAGAATAGCACTGGAGAGAAGTGATTTCCAGACCAGAGGTGGACCCTTATATACAGGTCGGTGGAGTCGAGCGTGAATCCCCGATCTTTCCCAATCACTTACTTCACCCCCCCAACCCCATCCCACCAGCTCCTATCCCATCACCCACCTATCCTTGTAGGAACGTTGACCTTTTCGGGGATTGTTATTTCTTTCGCAACCTACAGACTACAGGCTGCTTTACTATAATGACAAAATATCAGTTAAGTGACAAGAACCCTGTAAGCAGAAGAGAGAAAGAGAGAGAGAGATAAATATATATATATATATATATATATATATATATATATATATATATATATATATATATATATATATATATATATATATATATATATATATATATATATATATATATATATATATATATATATATATATATATGTGTGTGTGTGTGTGTGTGTGTGTGTTTGGTATTTTTGCTTGAATGTTAACACTAATGTAGGAAATTTCGCTTTTATGCGGATTACGTAGGTAATACCTTAATTACCTGTATATTTTCGCTAATGTTCTATAATTAAACTGTTTAATGCAATTAGTAGATCGCGTGCCAATGTTTACTTTAAATAAACAGTGCCAGGTGATGAAAAGGCGATGATCAATACTCCGTTCTGAAGATATACTTTTATTAGTAAAATTATAAAAACACTGGATACAAAGAAATTGTAAGAATTTCAAACAAAGGAAGGTTTCATCAGTTTAATTTCATTAATCAGATTTTTAATCATTGACGATATTTGAAACAAAAAGGTCTTGAAACCGATGAAAAATATGGCTTTCTTCTGTCTGATATTTTCGGTTGCTTATTTATTATTATAACTTAGCGGCGGATAGAATTTCTATTTGCTTAGTAAATTGTTTCTCAGTCATAGCTTCCGACGTCCTTGCCTGTTGCTAAGAGACTAAGAAGCTAAAGATTGTCGTAAAAATTCACCATATAGAGGAATTGTATGATTGCATCCTTGCTAACAAATTTCTCTTTATAAATGTTGAACCACTCGTATGATCGACTACACAGTTACTTCAGACCATCATTCTTATTCCTGATTTTTAACACCAGTCACCCGTTTCGTGAAGTCTGACAGCCAAAACTGAACCTCTCAAACTTTGACTTGTCAAAATCCGTCACCTTAATCCTCGCAGGACATTCAACTACTGCATTTAGATACCTAGAAACTGTTCAAATTTTTTCCCTGCTCTTTAGGCTCTATCTCTAAAACTGTATGAGCTCCGTGATGCTTTCTTTTTCGAGATTTGGCTTGCTGGGATACCTGAAAATCGCCAGGGTCAACATAGGCAAAATGAGCGTTAATAGCTCGCTCTAAAATCAATATATATGTGCTGAGAATATAACAGTTCCCTCTTTGCTGCTACACACTCACACACACACACACAAACACACAAACACACATACACACATATATATATATAGACATATATATATATATATATATATATATATATATATATGTGTGTGTGTGTGTGTGTGTGTATGTGTGTGTGTGTGTTTGTGTGTGTGTGAGTGTGTAGCAGCAAAGAGGGCCTTTATGTGAGTGTGTGTATGTGCGTATTCTTTCTTTAGCACGAATCCCTTTTATCTAACAGGGGTGGCTCCAGAAAGAAAGCACAACGTTATTGCAACACACTAACTTAATCTAGTTGGAACTTCAGAAGTTCAAGCGAAGATGCAATGCATTACTATCCTAATGCTCTTCTCCTTACATTTTAATACATGTTTATCTATTTATTAATTTGTTTCTTCGTTTTAATAAGTGAGACCTCTTCACTCGGCAAGTCTCTTTACCTTCTCCTACTTCCAAACGAGCATCATATTCTTTGGAAGCTTGAATTTCAAGTCAATGGCCCCTGTAGGTTTGTCCCATGTGAACAGTGTTCATCTTCTGAAATAATAATAATAATAATAATAATAATAATAATAATAATAATAATAATAATAATAATAATAATAATACTGAATCGTAGATGATTTTAGATTTTTTCATGATAAAATTTCAAAACTACTTTGTGATGCACTGAAGCATCTAGGCTCTTTGTTTTAAGTAATTAATGGCAATAGACTAGCAGAAATATGTATTCTCATACTTTCTTTGGTGCAGTTGTTCTCTTAGGGGTACAGCAAACATTAAGCCTTTCTTGCCATATTTCAGTGTCCAGTGCTAAACAAAAAATACTTCATGTCATATTTTGAAAACAGTTCATCAGATCATATAAACTGACTTGACAGTTTCTCTTAAAATTGTCCAGCCTAAATTAAGGGGTTTTTCTACCAAGAAAGGTTAAGGAGACCAAATATAAAAGATAAAATTCTGTTTACTAGATTTTATGATAGCTTGAAACACGTGAAATTATTAATATCATTCTTCCGTGTCTGAGTTATGAAGAGGGCAAGCCCAAAGTTACACATGTATTTGTATATTTTGAAAATCTTATCCAGAAAAGCCGAAACCTCCGTAAGGCCTATGGAAACCTCCAGAGAAAGGACGTCCGTAGAACCTATGGGCTTCTGGTTCAGGTTCTGCACTTCGCCTCCAGCGTCTGTGGAATCCGAAGGATGAGCCAAAAGGCCTGCGTCCAAAGCCATAGCCTCCGAAAGATGGAGAAGCTTCAGGTTCAGGCTCTGCATCAGCCTCTGGATCAGCGCTACGCCTCCAGCGTCTGTGGAATCCGAAGGATGAACCAAAAGGCCTGCGTCCAAAGCCATAGCCTCCGAAAGATGGAGAAGCCTCGGGTTCAGGCTCTGCATCAGCCTCTGGATCAGCGCTACGCCTCCAGCGTCTGTGGAATCCGAAGGATGAACCAAAAGGCCTGTTTCCAAAGCCATAGCGTCCGAAAGATGGAGAAGCTTCGGGTTCAGGCTCTGCATCAGCTACGGCTGTGGCCTCAGGCTCTGGATCGGCACTTCGCCTCCAGCGTCGGTGGCCAAATGAGGAAAATCCTCCCAAATGAGAGCCGAAGCCACGGTTGTAGAATCCGCGGTTGAAGCCTGGATCAGCTTCTGCCTCTGGGTCAGCAACGCCATTTGCGATGCAGAAAGAAGCAATCACAGCAACAACTACCTGTAAATAAAAATATCCTTTTTTCATGTTCGCTTTTCTTTAGATCAAAGAAGGGAAGAAAGTAGACATAAACGTAGGGAAAAAGACTCATGAATTTTAGGCATTTCTTTTTACCTGTGGGTCTGAAAAGAGATGTAAACTAGTTGGCTTTTTATTCTACTTTCCACGCTTTTGTTAATATTTGACTCTTGCCAGTGGAGGGTTTTTATTAAGCTTTATTAATGGCAGGCTGTAAGATTTATATTCGTAATTTGCTCAAATACTTTATAATGATACATCTCTCTTGACAAATGAAATCTAGAAAACCAGATGGAGATGTCATTCTGAAACACCTGAAAATCTGGAATTGCTGATTTTTGTGAAGTTATGGACATTATAAGTTAAGTTTCAGCGTTACTTTAAATCAAATAAATGATTTGCTTGTGACACCTGCAACATTGACAAGTTAAAGACCCTTTGGAAGAAAGGTTTGGCTAGAAAAGAAAAATATCTAATTTTTATCTAGAATTAAGAAAAGATTTTGAAAACGGTTTTATTTCCCTACCATTGCTTTCTATAAAGATTAGTTATTTATAAGTCAAGAATAGCACTGAAGACTCACCAGCGTCTTCATCCTGAAGTTTTTCCAGAACAGTACTGGAGAGAAGTGATTTCCAGACCAGAGGTGGACCCTTATATACAGGTTGCTGGAGTCTCAGTGTAAATCCCCGAGCTTTCCCAACCACTAGCTATTCGCCTACCTTCCCCTCCCACCCCCTCACCCTAATCACTACCCCATTACCATCATAACCCATCTGTCCCCACAGGAACATTAACCTTTGCAAGGTTGGTTAAATCTTTCGTCATCCACATACTCTGCCTGACTATAGCAATAAATTGCTTCCCATGTTAAGATGACCCTAGCTTTCTTATAACCCAATATCATATAGTTTAAGTGATAGATAGACAGACATGCATAAACACACACACACACATATGTATATATGTATATATAATATACATATATATATATATATATATATATATATATATATATATATATATATATATATCATCAGATATAAAGTTGTGTATAATCCATATTCTAATTTATTATTTATTGTCTTGGAATATTATCTAAAGATAATTTTTCCCAAATATTTTTTTTTAGAATGAAAAGCTAAAGATTCCTCTTTTTTTTTTTTTAAACAACTTTCCGATAAAAAAAAAAAAGTTTTGAATGGTGTTCTTTAATCTCGTTATAGGTCTGCAACACACGACGGGAAAGCGTTGCAGAAGTTTTATAGAATATTGGGCTGTTCAGTTACTTGAATTCGTTTCATAATAAGGATAGAAGTAACTTAAAGACTGCAACTTTTGCATTTCATTTCCGGGCTGTTCTATGAGCAAGAGCCCGTGCTGGCATCACGCCAGCCTAATCATGAAAAACATCCCATTTCACGTCATTGATGGAAAAGCCGTGATTTTCATTTTTTGGTTAACATCTCTATTGAAAAAATAGCACCTTTCAATTTACTGTTACAGTATGATGTTGTTATTTTAGGATTCTTTCACTTATCTACGAATTCTTTTCACTTAAAAAAGTCTGTATTATTTTTCAGTGAACGAAATTCTATAAAATCGTTTTAGCATTTAAACATTAGTAACTCACTGGATGATTCTTTTTTTTTTTTTGTACTGTCTGTCGAGACAAAGATCAATGAAGTTTGTCTATTATTTCGTTGAATTATTTATACTGAGATTTGAGATCCCATCAAAATTGTCACCTAGAATTAATTATATATGTTAGATTTTAACAGTTGTCTGTTCATGGTTATACCATTTATGTATAACGAATATATAAATAAAATTAAAGTATAGTCATGCTGAATAATTACCATAAGATCGAAATATTAATCTGTAAAAGCATTGCATCTCTCAGCTAATAGTAAATACAAAGGAAAATGTAAAAGATTTTTGATCTAACAAAGTACCATGCAAAAATGGGGGTGATCTTTTATATATATTAAGTTGCCTATGCTCAAATAAAGACAATTACTAAGTAAAAGTTAGTATTGGTAGACTTACCACGTCATCTAACAGGTGCTGAACCTTCTGGTTTTCCAATGACACACAATCGATCTATACGTTACCCTGGGTAGGAAGAGAGTTCGCTGTTAAAGTTTCCTGCTCTGGCTAGGCTAATTTGACTCTTAATTTCTTTCTTTGTGTTTGGCCTGTGCACGTCAGCCAACGCAAACACTGTCATTTTTACCCGAATGTCCATAACTCGCTCGTGTGACATATTTTCAAACATATTTTCATGCACAGAGGACGATTCTGCCTCAGAAAACGTACAACCCGGTAACAAGAGGCTTTGGCTGATAATTAAAGCAAAACCATTGCAGTCAAGACAAGAACCTTGACATCTTCTCCGTGACAACAATGGCATTTTTGATTTTGTTGAATCAGCAAAAATTACACCTTATTTTATTTAATTGTCACTGTGGTTTGACAACGCATATATCGTAAAGAAAATTCAAATTAATGGCTTCAGAAACTTTTACAGAGGCATTATGCATTGAGTTTGCAAGATTATATCAAAAGTCCATCGCAGACGCAAGTGTATAACTCGGGTCTAGATATTTCTCTGCAGTCACGATGATTTTTTTGCAACTGAAATTTTCAAATTCCTCCTTCCACCGGTACTGGAGAACATAGAAAAATAAGTATATACTTATGGAAATACCGAAATTATGAAAGAGGAAGGTGACTGGTTACTTTCCATAATTCAAAATATTCATGTATGCTAGAGTGTCCGCGAGTTCCCTAGTCTTTCCAGTTTCATGATTCGTTTCCAATCACATATTCTGTAGTCTAAGTAGTTTATTATTATCGATACTTAGCAAACATGATTTGCCGATATAGTCGCATTGTCCATTAAATTTTGCTAATTTTCCTCCGGTCTCTGGTCACAGTCATTTCGTCACCTAAGCAAAGAAAACCTTAGACTGGAATTTTCCAGATAGCTACCTACACTTAGCTCATTAAACGGTGTCTGTCCTCCATTGGTCTCTTGTGACATCCCTTAGGGCTGGGAAATGCTTTGTCATCTCACCTGATGATGCTTTTCAAGGTTAGTGTAAAGGATACATCTACGGCGAGTATAAGCGTTTTAAAGAAGACTCTCTCTCTCTCTCTCTCTCTCTCTCTCTCTCTCTCTCTCTCTCTCTCTCTCTCTCTCTCTCTCTCTCTCTCTCTCTCTCTTCTTCTTCTTCTTCTTTTGTATAATAACATAAGTTGAATCATTCATTGAAGATTAAGCAGCAAAAAATCGTTCATATATTCATTATAATTTTAAGACTTGCGCAGTCGACTTCCTAAGCTTAGTCACGTATCTTTCGACACTCGTATCAAAATCGAAAAATGGTAGTCGTACATCAGAGAGGGTTGAGTGACTCATCTAATAGTGCTCATCATCGCCCTTTCGTCTGTGTTGCTATAATTTAACAAGGTATGTCGTCCTACCCGTTCTTTTCTCATTTTGGAGAGCCGATTGCTGGTTAAGAACAGAAACATTCCATACCCGAAGCATAACAAAGGGAAAGGGGAAGAAGAAAGAGACGAGTAAGAAAGCCATCAACAAAGTAAAAAGTGCAACAACAACAACAAAAACAACAGCATAATAGCAACAAAGACGACAAGAATTTTCATTATCAAGATCAAATTTTCCAATGTTTTCGGTCGCTTCCAAGAAACTCGGCACAACAACAACAGCAACAACACGCGGAACCATTTCCGACAAAAACATGTGACCGAAAATATTCTTCGTCACATCCAGGAAAGGGATTAGTTGTCTCATAATTCTCCGAAATATCTTTTATATTTTTTTTTTCTTATCCTTTACCACATCGAATCAACCACAAACTACCGAATGCTACCGTTGACAAGTAAATGATAGTCTAGAAGAATATCATCGAGTGTTAGTTTTAAACTACCCCTGGTTTTTTAGACGTAGGAAAGGTTTTGGGGCTGTGAAAGGGCCTAGACTTAAGCTGAGGTTTCGAACTTGAGTTGGGCACTTCATTTTTTTGATGATTTGGACTTAAATTATTATTAGGATGTTAATTTTATTGTGATTTGAGACTGGGGTAATGCACCGGACTTGCGTCAGTTTAAAGACACTCGTGATGTTCTGGACTAGAGTACTGCACTTTGATTTGAGACGGTTGCTGAATCGGTGATTTAAGCGACGTGTCAGACTGGTAAAAGGCTTCGGGCTCAGATAAGGTTTTGGACTTTCTTTCCGGCGTTTGTTACTGGGGATTCTCTCTTGATTTTGGATGACTTTGACGATAAAAGACGTTGCTCAGAGTTGGCATCGAAATAAAATGTTAAAAATCAGCAATAGTCCATAATTTTGTAGGAAGGAGTGAGGATACTTTCCCCAAAGAAAAGTTTTTTGCTCACGGATCATAATTCATCTTGAGTCTCGGAGACATTTATTGCATTGGGTAACTCCTTGTTCCAATTTTTATTGCTTCTATCCCTATGATTACCTTAATGCCATTAATGGCGTCATTCAGTAACCATCTGCACTGCACGGAGGAATCGAGTAACTGAATGCGGTGTACGTTACTGTGAGGGCCATTATTCTGTCTCACATATTCAGTAAAAGTAGCGCTCTCTTATTCTTCGTCTGACTTTTGAGCATATTTAATTAAGAGCAGAAGAAACAGGACGAGAAATATGACAAAGCCTCGAACTGCTTCCTCAAAGAATATATCTTCAAAGGGTATTCATTACATAGATCAATATCAAAGGGTATGTAATACCAACTATTTCTGTATTACTAAAGTGAAAACGGTTGGCCCATAATTATATGAGACAGTTCGTAAAAACAAAATTTTTTGAGAAAAAATAGTTTTTTCAATTTTTATACTGAAATAATTTTTTTTTTTTTTGTAAAGGCATTGCAACAACAATGAGTTTCAACGACAAAGAACCAAAAGGAAATAATTATTTAAATGTATGATTAAATAAACAGAATGTGAAGTTGGCAATGAGAAAAACAGTAGTAATTGCCTAGTTTCACGTTGAAGTTATTTCCTGTCTGAGGTTCATGCTTAATCCGTGGGTTTCAGTGTAATTCCTAGTATTCTCTTAATTTACGCCGGAAATGGTCGATATCTGACTTACAGTTCTCATAACAAAAGCGGCTACTGAAGGCAAATTTAAGGTTACAGTACATGGCATAAAATTCGTCAGATATTAAGGAGGAAGGGACGGTACACAAATTCGTAGTATTAACGGGTAATGTCAAAGAGATACTCACGTTAACTCAATGAGTCAAACTTCCAGAGGAATTAGTATGAGCCAAATCTGATAATAACTTTTTGTATTCGGGAGGCTGATGCAACTCTATCAAGATTCGTGAAAGGAAAGTTTTGCTAATTATGGGACAATATTCCATGCAAGATGGCCATTTTTTTTTACATAAAGAAGCCGCTCGGAAGAAAATTACTGGAGGGTCATTGGATATAATATGGATCTGAGTCACATGGCTACACTTGCACTTGTACTATTAAGGTTAATCCTGTATATCACCATGTAAAACTTGGAACCCTGCTATGACGCTATCCTGGCCCAGGGAGCCATGGTGTAAACTAGCTTGCAGCTACCCGATATAAGAAAGGTTTAAAGTTAGCTTTGCCACCAGGCGCTGAGCTTCTCGTCTGCAAGATTTTAAAATGACCTCATCCATTTTTCACTATTTCTTAATATCCCTTTGGAAGGGGTTATAGCTTCCCCGCTTATTTGAGCGAACTTGAATTCCCTTTTATCCATACGTGTTTTGCGCCAAGTTTGGTTTACATTTATCCATTGGCTCTGGAGAAAAAGTCGAAAATGCAAAAAATATACACATACATATATCTACATGCGTATATACGGACGGACGACGGAGAAAATTCGATCAGAGATGTTCACCCGCATTCTGCTCAAGTGAACTGGAAAATCATTTAACACCCAGCTTTAGGAAAAGATCAAAAAATAAACTATAAAAAGTCACCAACACTCTCTCTCTCTCTCTCTCTCTCTCTCTCTCTCTCTCTCTCTCTCTCTCTCTCTCTCATGATGAACATGACACAGTCATTACATCTCAGGATAAATGCAAATTCCGATTAAATAAATAAGAATAATCATGAGGTAATATTGCGATGAAAATTTGAGGCAGTAGTGTTCAACACGCGTCACGACTGCCTGTCGAGACTTTAATACACATAAACAAACAAGTTGTCATGAATAAGTGTTCGTGTGTATCCGAGAACGTAAAGGTTGAAGTAATCAGCCCACCTTTATAAAAACAGGAAAATAAGACTAATAAACGAAAATGGACAAATGAGGCAAACGATAAAAGTGCTCTGAGAGAGAGAGAGAGAGAGATTAGCTTTATGAGACTGCCTGTGATATATTTATAAAAATATATAGGCATTAAATAACAAGTTTCAATGTAAAGTAGTAATAAAACAAAATCTGAAGTGGACTAAGGTACCTACCGTACCTACTATCTTATCAATTTTAAGAACAACATTATGATAAAACGCCATATCAGCTTTTATAGTACAAGCCTAGAGTTTCAACATCAAGTTTAAAGTAAGGAACGACAGACTGTCAATGTATTTTTTTTTTTAGGGAAAATTGAAGGAAGAACAATAATAAGAATCATTATCAAAAGTCCGTTAAAACTGATTCCAGGAACCTCCAAGGCATCTTAGGACAAAATTGTTCTTGCCTGCCGTCTCGTAAACGCAATGCAGCACACCTTACTGAACCGGTTCGGATCTAACTTTTTTGACCTTTTAAACGGCTCTTCAATTACAAAAGTGTGGCTGGAGTATTATAATTTCTTTTTTAAGGATCAAGGAGGAAATGCCAGTGATATTTAAAACGATTCTGTTATATCTTTCTTTCTAGCGTACAAAACCCAGAAAGGTATTAAATTTATAGGTTTTTCTCAAAAGAGAAGAATAAGCATTCATGAAATGGTCACTTCTGCCCTGTCACGTCCGTCGAAATATCGTAATGCAATGATAAAATGTGATGGAAGACCTATCCCTTATTTATTCATTTATCTCTCTGCCAATTTACTCAGTTGTGTTTCCTCGCATTTCAAGCGAGGGCATTGGAATGTCGTTTGGCTACTTCATTACAAGAAGGGAAACTACTACTGACGATAATCATTAAATTCCATCAAAAGATTCATAAAATCTCTTTGCACTGATTGAACAGATTTTATTTTCTTCCAGCGCCCAAGTCTTTGTTGTTCAGGACTCTCGGTTACGATGCATCATTATCTTGTTGTCAGTAGGAGGACCGCCCAATCTCAGCCACTCCCTTTTCGTCCTGTTTCTTTTTAGCCTTTTTTTAATCGTCTTGCGTAACTTTACTCCTCTCTTGAGCTCTTAGAGAGAGAGAGAGAGAGAGAGATGATTTTGAAACTCCTCTTTACGCGAGAAAAATTCACAGCAGTAGTTAAGAATATTGAGTGTCATAAAAAGGAACATCACCATTTAATTATACGAGAGGATCTTGTGTGTAATGAGAGTATTTAGTGTGAATATGTACTGTACATGTCAAAGTACGTAATGTGTATATATATATATATATAATGTAAAGGAACTATACTGTTTCGTTCTTCGGCTTACGCCAAATTATACTTATAATATAATGTTCCTTCGCACTTTAAAAATATAAACAGTTACCTATTGACATTCTCGTATAATCAGACAATTATATTCTTAGTTCTTTTTATCGAACCCCTTAGTCTTAATTATGTTCTCAACTTTTCTCGTTGAAACGCTTTTTATAGCCCCTGAAAGGGGTTGTTTCAAACTTCTCTCTCTCTCTCTCTCTCTCTCTCTCTCTCTCTCTCTCTCAAGTACCATTCATACCTTTATGCTTATTAGGATTAATGCTGTTCTTCATGTTCTGTAACTTTAAATGGAAAAAGTTTTCCTTTAAACTCACAGACACATACACACACAGTGCGATATATATATATATATATATATATATATATATATATATATATATATATATATATATATATATATATATATATATATATATATATATATATATATATATATATATATATACATACTGTGTGAGTGTGCACACGAGTGCTTGTTCGGGTCGGAGAGAGAGAGAGAGAGAGAGAGACTAGGTAATTAGGTGCGAGACCGCTTTGAAATACCATTTCCCAGAAGCGATGACTGTCATTATCCACCTGGTCTGAAGTAATTTGATGTCCCCGAAATCCCTTGTTTAGCCACCGAGCTGACATGCGCGATGGAGTTCGGACGGGTGCGAGGAGGAGGGGGGGGAGGAGGCGTCCGTCTAACTGGGAAGAAGTGGGAATTCCCTCGTGAGGAGGAAAGAAAAGAATCAGTTTGCTCTTCTTTTGGTGTTCGGAAGGTTACGCCTCTTTTCTCTGCTGCAATGAGGGAGGAGGGCTGTTAATGGAAAATTTGACCAGGCAATGTTTTCTTCTTTGTATTATGATATTTCGTAACAAATTTACCCAGCCATTTTTTCTTTACTAAATTGTTTGCTCATTAACTTATATTTTGTTTACTTTGTTTGCTAATAGTCAGTTTAGTGCCCGTTTCCCCCATTCATTGATCCTTCTCACTCCTCTCTTCCATCTCCGTCCTTGCTTTTTTATATATCTCACTTTTGAAAAAATACAGTAATTTGTTATATGTATGCTATGAAAATATAGAACCTGCGATAAACTATTCTTCGGGTCTAACACCTCGCAATGCGGCACAAGGCCCCTGTGAAATTCCGCCACTCACATATTTCCTGCGTCTTACTTTCCACAGACAACTCATCTCCAGCCTCACGCCTCATCATTCTCCTCAAAGTAGGTATGGGTCTTCTGGTGACCACAGAACCCTGGATGACGCTATCACGTAACTATTTTCTCCGTAGTGATGAGGAGGACATGTTAAGTCATCTCCAACCTCCCATTATCATATTCTCATTTACGCACACAAACACACGTTCACACACACACATGTATATATATATATATATATATATATATATATATATATATATATATATATATATATATATATATATATATATATATATATATATAAAAGTTTCTGACTCACATCAGGATCGAATCAGGTCTTTCAATTGAAAGACAAGACTGCTGCCAACCAAGCCACACAACTTGGTTGGCAGCGGTTTTGTCTTTCGATTGAAAGACCTGGTTCGATCCTGATGTGAGTCAGAAATTTATTTCTGTTCCATACGTAATCGTGTGTTGATTATTTCTAATATATATATATATATATATATATATATATATATATATATATATATATATATATATATATATATATATATATATATATATATACAGTATTTACGTATATACATATACAGGTATTTACGTTTGTGTCGGTATGTCTGTGAACCATTCATTATGAATTTATAATTTCTGCCGTAATTTAAATTGAGTTCGGCCTTCGAGTACTTTAGCTTTCTTATCAATTCTGTGCTCTCATATCCTTTGTTTTCTGCACGAACGTTTTCACCATTCCTTGCCAGTTGACAGAACAATTATATTCTGGTTATCAACAAAAAACTTGAGGATCTCTTGAGCAACAGTCATGATAAAGCTTTGTCACCTGGTAATTACTTTTTTTCCGTTTGAATGCCTCTTGTTCCAAGAGATGAGTTGCATCCCTTCCTTCTGCCCGAAGATGAGAAGTTTAATTGTAAATTTACAAAAGAAAATTAATTTTTTTTTTAAAGAGAAGGAAGACAAAAACAACGAATCCTCTTTAGAAGTTTACTATGCTATCCCGTCAATCAAGGTTGATGTAAAATTATATTAATAACGATAATGACTAGAGATAATTTTATAATCATAGGAGCAGTTGTGATAACCCCTCGTTGTATTTTGTGCGAACTGAGTTTTGAGACGTTTTCGGCAAATTTTTGTTCTTACCGTCAAAATACTCCTGATAATATGTGCGCATGCGTGAGTTTGTTTATAATAAGAATTTTTTATATCACTTGTAAAAAGCTTATCAACCAAATCATCTGTTTCTCTTTGGAAAGGTTTACGTCTTTCTTATTAATGGCCCGTATTAGCACTGTCATAGGAATCACACTGAATGTTATATAGTCACCTGGGAGGGGCTTATCAGACACAGCGACCCCTACTATGGATTAAGCTGAGAGGAAGATTATAACAAGTATATGTCTGTTCCTTCGTGAACCATCAGTATATAATAATAATAATAATTATAATAATAATAATAATAATGCTAATACATTCACAATTTCGTGAAAAACAATCTGAGTAATAAAAATCCACAATTAATATATTTACTATATAGTAATATATTTACTATATAATTGTGGATTTTTATTACTCAATAATAATAATAATAATAATAATAATAATAATAATAACTAACATTCTTTCAGTCATTATCTAGTTTCTCAGGGTGATTTCAACGCCGCTTTTAAAATGATCACGGGTAACTTGCAAGCGCAGATGTAGATCTGAGCTTTAAAAATACGAAGCCATAATACTGTACAATATGTACCGTTAATTAAGTCATTAAGGACCACAACCTGTTTATGGGGTATACTGTAAATTGATATGTAACACTGCAGTGAAAAAGATAAGGATTGGATATGTAACAAATACGCATGCTCAACGTATTCCAGTCATGATGTACAAAATTTCTTATTGCGCGCTCACACACACACACACAGGCGCGCGCGCGTCACACAAACACTCACTGGGCGATTTCAATGCCGCACTTGTAATGATCACGTGCAACGTGGAAACTGACAGCTAGACCTTGGGTTTTAAAAATACGAAGCTATTAAAACTGTATAATATAAGGTGTTAATCATGTCTTTAGGAACTATTTTCTTTTAATGGAAAAGTTGCAAATCTATACGAAATATTTCACTGAAAAAGATAACTGTATATGTAATACACTCATACCGAACGTATTTCTTTCACCTTCGGTTACCACTGTTTCGCATTATATTATCCATTTCAGCTCTTCTTTTATGTCCTGGAAAGTTTTAAATATAATTAGAATATTTGGCTTCCATCTTCTTTATTATCTTAGCTTATTAGCAAATTCACGTCAAGTTGATATTTATCAGAACTATTCTTTTACATCATTTTATTTTTTTCATTAGAAACAGGTATTTCAAATGGTCACAATTACCTCTTAACCTTTCGATTTCATCACACTTCTTGGAAACGCTTGCAGCTGAAAAATTTGAAAATATTTATATAAAAATATATATATATATATATATATATATATATATATATATATATATATATATATATATATATATATATATATATATATATATATATATATTGTGAGGTCAAAGAAGACAGAACTGGGTACTAATTGATTTATTACCTGGGCATAAGGTATACATAGGAGCGTGCGGACGGAAACGTGGTGCCCGACCACAGACCTCCGTGACCCGCATGCTGAGTGAGAGCAATTTGTGTTTGTTAACAGTCAGTCAAATAACAATAACAAGAGACATAATGTACATACAGTGATAAAATACATATTGGCGAAAAGGCCAGAAAATTCTACATACAAATATATACATGATGAGATTGTTGCTGCGTTAATAGATGCGATACGTGATCGTAATTAATGGGTTAAGAAGACACCTTTACAATATATAAATGCCTTTGGGGCAAAGTTTTTCTTGTATGCAGATTTCGTTGAATTCAATGGCTTTTTTTGGTTGTTTTTCAACTTTTTATTAGTTTCACAATACTTTCTAAATCTTCTAGGTTCTTCAAATTTGTAGTTGATGGATAAAGAAACGAAGATTAACCCTTTGTTCCATTTACTGGGAACACAACACCACAGCTGTTCCGTCATTTGTCGTGACCTCTTCAGTGTAGTACATTTTCTGTTGTTGTTTTAGATTTAGCTGGCCTTGTGCCAGCACGGGCTCTTGCTTCTAGAGCAGCCCGTAATACATTGTCTTTTCATACTCGTGTTTTATTACATGGTGCGGACGGAATTGTAGCGTCCAAAAACATTAACAATAAATACATTTAAGTACAATGCAATAAGATTAAATTATAAAGATGATTTTAACAGAATTTAAGTTGTACAAAAATAATACATTACAAAGAGATTTACAATAACCAGAACTTTTTAGATGAACTGTAATGGAAACAAAAACAACCAGAAAGCAATTGAATTAAACGAAATATATATATATATATATATATATATATATATATATATATATATATATATATATATATATATATATATATATATATATATAGATAGATACACATATAGATAGATAGATAGATAGATAGATAGATAGATATGGCGATTGTTGTGTTTTTCATTAGGTATTTGTACTAGACTAATCAACCAATTCAGGTGGTTCTACTCCGAAAAGGTTTATACCTTTCTTATTAATGACCACCTTAGTTCGATAATTCTTTATATTATTACTTCCTTACTCAGGAATACTGAGGATGCTCTTACTTCGTGTAACGAAGCACACTGAAGGTCATGTTCGAAGAACTATTTCCCCTTTTGCTTTGGTAGAAAAGTTTCAATTTGAGGTCCCAATTTTTTTCCGTCAAGCCCACCTTTGTGAAACACGTGTGCGTGGCCTCATGCAGGTAACTTAAACTTCAGCATGTTATCAATTTCCTTGCATGAATTGTGTGTGACATTGACATTGCTGTCTTGTAAAGCACTGCAAAAATAAAAGGGCTTTTATCCTTTAAAATCATAAAGTCACAGACACTTATCTGCCAAGAGTATTTCATCTTATAAATCTACCGACAAAAATTATCTTTTTGATGGAAAGAAAAATGACTAATACTGTATAAAGAGAGAGAGACACACACACACAGATATATATATATATATATATATATATATATATATATATATATATATATATATATATATATATATATATATATATATATATATATATATATATAATATGTTTGTGTGTGTATGTAAGTCCCCTTCATCTCCAGGTCAAAAATCTTGGTTTCACTTACTCGCTGTTCACTGCAACCCGGGAAAAGTAAAATAAATGGAAAATTCCAGAAGTAGAATGATTGCTTCATAAGTGTCCATCAGTCTGGCGAGCGAGTTCAAGCTGTAACATGAAAATTGTTTGGCCACGTCATGCGCTGTTCTATACAGTATGAAACTCACCTGCTTTCGTTCCATTACCCACGGCTCCCCACTTCTCCTCAAATACCTTTAAGGTGCCTTATTCTCGGTGTTAGCATTCGGTGCTATGGATTGCCAGAGCCTTTGTACTAGAAATCCTTGACTTGCTGTAACACTGGCACCAGAGCGTAAGAGTACGTATGATGATTCTAAGACAAAGAGAAACCGTTTAGTGCTTCTCTTCAAGAGAAAGTGAAAATATTTACGTCTGAAATAAAAACAAAACACTTGTGTGCCGGCGTTACCAGGCTAGAACGGGTCTTTGAATTGTGAGGAACTGAAATATAAGATAAAAACTTCGTACTTCCTTTGCAGTTGCACCCCAGGCTGGAAAATGGCACTAAATAAATGGAAGTGTGCATGAATCGAAAGAAGATATCACTGATGGCAATATGATACGAAAAATAGACTTAAGCCTGTATAAGGACTTTTTAAAATAAGTTAAAGAAGCAAATGACAGTTATATAGGCTCAGAAACAGGCAGAATTCGTGGAATATAAGACGTACTGGGCAGGCTTTATCTGTTGACGAGAAAGGTGCTATCATGTTTCTGTCAGATTTAAAGAAGATGAATGAGCAGTGAGGCAGCCATCTTAAGTTTTTTAATTATGACTTTAATCAGGACTTTTGGAAACAGAAGATCAATAGAGCCTTTATCCTTAAACATAGTCTATATAATAGCAAACAAAAAATTTTATCTACAATGCGTTTTTCGTCAACGTAAAAAATGTACACACGTATTGTATTGCCCCTCATTCTGTGTATATTTAATATCAAACTGGGGATTGTTACTAATTATTTGCTTCATACGAAGTCCAGAAATACAGCAAAAAAAAAAAAAAAAAAATCAAAGCTTTAAAGAAAATAAGATTTTTGGACAGAAATGAGTTATAACCAACTGTCCGCGGAGAATATACATGTTCAATAATTTTAGGTTCACCTTCTGCAAAGCAAACACATACATGCTCTCGGAGAGCGTTCACCAACTAGTTCTCACTCGTTCATCGGGGTTCCTCGAATTCTCTTAGGCAGCTGGAGTTCGCGTGTATGATGCAAGCAAGCCTCGAAGACACTGGTCCTTTTCGAGCAGTGTCTGATTACCCTGAAATTCATTAGAACTGGATTACAAGGAATATTTACAGTTGTGTATAACTGTCGCGTTGTACTGTTCAAATGTTAACGTAGGGTAGTTCTTGAAGTGCCATTTGTTTTATAAGCCGAGCTTTCATTTCGGCCCATAGACATCTACCATTTTTTCCGTTTATACAATATCAGTGTTGCTCTGGGTGAAGATTTTTATTTACAAACAGTTCACTGCTTCGTTTTGTCTGAGAAGTTGATTTTAAAAATCATTGACATCGTTATTACCGATAAAGGAGAATGTAGGGTTTAGTGAGCAATGATATTCGATACGTTAAGTTAACTCTCTCTCTCTCTCTCTCTCTCTCTCTCTCTCTCTCTCTCTCTCTCTCTCTCTCTCTCTCACTTCGGCATTTCCTGTCTCAGATTCTTATGGAAACAGGTTTTCTTGGCAGCACGTGCATAATTCTCACATCTTTCCACTAACACTGCTTGGTTTATTCCCCACCAGCAACGGAATCTCTTATCCCTCTTAGAGCGTAAAAGGTCAGTCAGTGCACTTATACGCTGATTTCATTGCAAAAGTATCAAAAGAACAGAGGTATAGGAAGTTTCTGAATATGTGATGGAAACTAATATTATACATTTTGATAGTCTGTTCCACGGTAAAATTAAGAGAATATAGAATATAGAATACGTATTTGCCTGGCTGAGTGAGGCCGGTTGTAACCAGTACATGCCGGAGATAACCAAGTCGGACTGGTCCTTGCTCTTTTCAAGGTCCTCTTAACAGTATGGCAGCTATGCAGTTGTGGTAACTGCGCTTAATCCGGGCTTGAGGATTTCTCTTAGAATGACCGGCTTCAGGAAACTTAAGAAATTACCTCGAGATGGCTTTTGACCTGGTGTTGACTTTGAATTGAGTAATAAAGTTTGCCTTCTTCTTCAAGTCTAAGGGTCACTGTTTTCAGTCCTCGCGCTTATGAAGTTGGTTACTTTTTTTTTTTTTTTAGCGAAGAAGAATGTATATTTGAAATGGATGTATTTCACCTCATTAGAAATAAAGTTGTCAAGGAATGGACTTACTTTTAACGAATACACAGTTTATTTTTATTAATGAATGAAAATAAACTATGATTTCTGACGTTTCAGGTTTTTTTAACATAAAATGAATTGGTATTTTGCCTTGCACTTCTTTCTGGGATCAGAAGTCATCTTCGCGTCGCTCTCCCAGTGTTAAACTTTCGTTTGATGAAGGTACAGTGTTATAGCTACCATAGAGCGTGAGTTCCTAAGAGTAATTAAGGACCTGCCGTTAGCAGTGCCTAGTATGTAGTCGTTAAAAGACACCCATCATATTTCAAGTCGTTTCTGTTACATAAAAGAATTAACCCACAAACTTTAAATGGAGCCATTTTTAAGTCTTTACATTATATGTATATATATATATATATATATATATATATATATATATATATATATATATATATATATATATATATATATATATATATATTAAAGGATTGGGTGCAGGAAAACAAGCAGATTCCGTGTGTAGTAATTTAATCCTACGTTTCGTGACCTTTTGTCACATCATCATGAAACGTAGGATTAAATTACTGCACATGGAATCTGCTTGTTTTCCTGCACCCCACTCCTTTTAACATGTTGAAAAAATCTTCCTGTTCTTCATGTATATATATATATATATATATATATATATATATATATATATATATATATATATATATATATATATATATATAAAGGGAGGGAGAGAGAAAGAAGAGAGAGAGAGCCAAAAATAAAACACACCTTGTTTGAAATATGCTTATAATGAGCGGGTCTGAGAACCCCAGTAGGCGACCGACGCAATTCTCGCAGGGGAAGGGACCTGGGAAGACTCGAGCTATTGACCGAAGGGATATCCAGGGCAAAGAACCAGCGCAAACACAATACCGAGGGAACCTGTCAAGATGGCTGTGTCTGAGGAGGCGCGTGGAAATCTCTACTGGCTCTGCATATCAAGCTACTTTTGATAGAACAGAAAATAAAAAGAATAAGGAAAGAAAATAATAAGAAGTAGAAGAGCAAATAACCTGAATGCATCTTGTCTACGAGAATATCATAAATACTTGATAGGTGTAAGATTTTTTTTTCAACTGGAGTGAGCGACAGACGGCTAGAAAGCAAGACAGGAAAGAGACAGCTCCTTAAGTTTTGCTAAAATCAGACGAAAGGGTCTAACAGGTATTTACGGCCTTCTAAAAGGACGGATAAGATAGAGTTTGTCTGGTACTTTTAAGTCATTTATCGAAGAAAATTAACGAAGGCCCAAAATCTTATAAAAGTTCTATCAGGAAGGAGTTTGGCGAGTGTTTACCGACCGTAACTTACCTTTAAAAGTCTGAATGTCCTTGAAAGGAACAGTGGGAAAAAAATAAAGAAGGTTGAGGGAGAAATCCCAACCCTTACTGCCACGTAGTTCTAACGTAGATATGGGAAGTACCTATCTAGATCTTGGGAAGTACTTTCGGTTGAAACAGAAATGCGAAGGACTGAAATACTTGAATTTTTATAATTCACTAATTTTCCTCTCTTTGCTGTGAGTTGATAACGTGTGTTTCGTTATCTGATAATTTTGTTATATCTTTGCTTAAGAATTTCATGCGTGATTCACCATTGCTCAACATCATGCTCTCCTAACAATAATCTAGATGTTTATTTATCCTTCACAAATTATTGAGGAGGACAGTAGCTTGTGATACTAATCAAATATTGAAGAGTTGACCTAAGACCAGTCTAATTTCTCCAGAGAGTAGAATTTCTCGTATTTTCTTTTCATTCCGGACAGATGATGAGATTGGTCGACAACCGTTTAAAAAATTCACGATATAAGGAACGGCTATTTGGTATACTCATGATATAGTAAATAACTGACTCGTTCATTTATTTAGAAACGCCATTTTTAGTGTACTCGGCATGTACTGTAGCAGTGAAATGATTCAGCAATTTAGGAGTTCAACATGTGCGTGCAATGGCATACTTAAACTGATTCAGCGACAGAGCAACCTGACACCTGATTCATGAATCGCATGATTCAGTAATTCAGTGGTTTGCCACAGGAATGACTCAAAACCCATATAATATGGTAAGCTCGAGATTTATTCATTCCTCATTTGGTCATTCCGTCTACGTGGATTTAAAACTAAGGGTTTGTGTAGTGGAAAAAAAAAAAAAAAACTCTGGGCGTACAGTAGGAAAAGAATCGCCGTGGTCATGAGTTTTTGTTTTAGCAATTATGGTTTTCCCCTGGATGTATTCATATGCTCAACAGTTTGATGAAAAAAATACATAAGGGGCTGAAAGTGAAACGAAAAGTCTTGTAGGAACTCTCATATAGTCCTGTCTTTCTTTGTTTTACGAAGAAATATTAACAGAAAAAGAGAATGGTAACGTTTTACCCTGTCTTACATATTAAGACATACTAATTAGTCCACAGAGGTACTGGGATTAAATGCAAACTGTTTCACAGATGATGACATGATTGTTTTTAAATGTGTGTTCATCAATTAAAAATGAGCATTTTTTTTTTTAAGTTTCATTACTTAAGCAATATGTCAGCAAGAGCCTAAGATGTCGCAATGAGTCATATACCGTTACACGCCGAGAAAATTCATTTTCCAAGGAATTAACCCACAAACAAGAGGCATTACAAAGTAAAGCATAAAAATTAACCTTTTACACCTTACGCTTTGTAAAAGCATATTTTCCCGCCAGAAGAAAAAGAAGTCTAACCTCTTGTTATACATAATTAAGTAGGAATTCTCTTAAGCGCGCCTACAGTAAGACAGGTAATACTACAGAAAAAAATTATGTAGGAAGAACAAATACAGTAACAAATTCTTCTGTTTCTCAACACTAGAAGAAAAACCGATTTAAAAACCGGTTCTTCTTGCCGACCCTGACAACATAAACAGGAAGAAATAGTTTGGTTTCATCACACAGTAGGAATTCCCGAGTTGAAGATGGAGATGACTGTTAACCTCTCAGATATTTCGAAGTGGGGAAGTTTGATTTTTTATGTCCATTAGGGCAAAGGCAACGTTTTTCTTCAGAAACGATTATGTGTGTGTGTGTGTGTGTGAGAGAGAGAGAGTAATAATTGTGCACGTAAATACACGGCATTGCTCACAAAGACGTATCTCCACACAACTGATTTTTCGTTAGCAATGAAATCACTAAGAATTAAAAACCAGCTCTCTGCTTTTTATTTTTTTATTACGTTTTACCTAAAACTCAAATAATGTTACAACATCTGGTCGCAAACATAATAAATGGTGAGTAGTGGACACAGAACCAAGAATTACAGTAAATGCATAGCACGAGTACCAGACGTCTCTTTAAGGTCATGTACCTTCATCCATCTCAAGGTTATAAACAGCTCAACGTTCCCGCACTCCATAATTATTGCTACTCATAGGAAGCAAAGAAACTTTAAAATTTATTTTGAATATTTTTTTTTATATATGAAGGTAAATTTTATCAAAATCTATTAATGTTTACAGACCCTTGTGAGTATGAATGCACTAAAGGACAAACCTTTGTGGAAACATGCTATTACAACGCTAACAAATTTCCACGTCATTGCGCTAATCTGTGCCTTGGCGTGAGTTATTTTCCTGGCCGTCTTTTTGAAGTTGACGTCAAAAGCTCTTGATTCTTCCTTCCTCCTTTTCTTCTTCTTCATACCAAGGGATATTAACTGATGTGTAAAAACACAGGGAACTTTTCTGATATATTCAAATCGGATGGCGCTTTTCATCACATATGCTGATAACTTATTTGATTTGACCACACACACATATATATATGTGTGTGTGTGTGTGTGTGTGTGTATGTATATATATATATATATATATATATATATATATATATATATATATATATATATATATATATATATATATATATATATATATAAAGTACTGAGGAATTTCCTAAAATTTTCCCACAAGAAGGAAAAAAGTTAAGGCCGTTGAGATGAGCCATTTGCGTTATGTATGGGGAGTTAGAAGGAATGAAAGAATGAGAGAAGTCGAGATACATGAAGAAGTGGTCCAAAGATCGGTGTGGGTGAAAAGGTGGATAACAGTATTTTGTGAGGGTCGTTCATAAGGAAAGAATAGAGAACGACAACTTGGTGAAAAGTGTTTGTAAATCAAAAGTACTAGGAGGAGAGAGAAATAGAAAAGGCACCGAGGCAATGACTTCATATCCAGCAAGAGAATTCATGTAAGCTGGAAATGTGTATAGGAGAGTTGAACATGTTGATGAACCTTTTTTTTTTTTTTTTAGACGTTTGAAACGACGGAAATTACAGCTGTTTTCAAACACAAGTTCATTCTCGATGCCGCAGACGAAGTATGAACGTCGTAGAAATCTTTACTTATAGTTTTTCCAAAGTAATACATTATTAATAGTAATGACTTCATGTTGAATATTTTACGTCAGATTTTCCCTACTTATAGCTAGATGGGAAATTAGTTCTTTCAACTGATATGCACAGGACTGCAAAGCATGAACAGTATAGCAAGGGTTCTCGTTGCCTGAAATGCAGAGAATCAAGTGGAGGTTTGTGTTGTACTTGACAATGAAGATATTGAGAAGATGGTAAGAAAAGATAACAACATCATGACTAAAGTGGAGAGAGCTTATTAGATGAAAGGTAAATAATGACATCAAAGTAATACACAGAATAAACCATCATGAAGTCCTTACTATTCATACAACTGAGTCAGGGAACTTGACCATAATCTTGCCCCCTTTATCTGTATTTGAAACCACGTGCTCGTTTTATGGCATTAGGGCCCTAATACTTCATGTAATTCTTCGGACTCTGCCCCTTGCAATTAGGTCTCTCCCATTTTCTTTCTTTCCCTCACTTCGCCTGGTTTTTTGCGTCTTTTTTTTTTTCTTTTATGGTCTATGCCTTTTTAGACTTTCAAATCACCCAGCATTTTATTATTATTTCTTTTTCTCCGGAGATTAGGGTCTTCATTCTTGTTATTTTGGCAGGAAGACACAGGAAAGGAAGAATAAAGTACTTGAGCTACAATAGCCATACGAAATAGTCACAATTGAAATGGTTGGACAGTTCTTATTCGATGAAAGTTATATGGAAAAGAAAAAAATCTTAAATGTGGAGAAAAGGACAAAAATACATAAAAGAAGGAATATCCAAAAGTAGGAAAACGCTGCACGAGGAAGTGAGGCGCCGTTGCAAGGGAAAAGCCTTAACCTTGAACTTGAACCTGAATCTGCATTCTGCTCACAAGTCACAACTTTCAGTCCTTGCAAGGTCGTCCGTACGTCTTCCCTTTCGTTGCCCTTTTGCTGCACTGGCTACCCCCAGTAGGTTAGATATTAAAATATCCTTAAGGTAATTCTAAGATATGTGTTTGACCCATACATTTCAGATATCTGTTGGACCCATACATTTTATTGACCAGCCTAACCAGCCTAAAACATCAAGGCCGGATAGGGGTAGAGCTTAAGTAGTAGCTCCGTGGCGGCGATTTCCTAATAAATTGACTTTTTCTACAGTTTTTTGGATTATAATCATGGATTTACCTTCAATTTTTGTCGCACGAATGTAATTAACCTTTAATTAACCCCTGAAGTCCATCCAACAAGGGGTTTCCATACGCGATCTTCACAAGACAGAGCACGGCTACATCTGTTTGGAACGGTTCATATCCCGTCCGGCAAGTGCAATAACTTGTTAATGTATGGGTACCCCCCCGGGCCAGTACTAAACACGGCGAAGGGACATCCCATCCCCCGATGCCAGTACTAAACACGGCGAAATGCATATAACTCCCTCCTGTTGGCGAATGGCCCCCCTCTCGTTTTTCCCCTCCAGAGGGCACCTCCCCACCGTAAACATGTCCGCTCCATTTCTGTGTTCTCCCCGACCCCTAAAACCCGGAGTCCCCTTTACTGGTGAGTAGAGTTAGGGGACCTAACAGTTGGCCGACAACAAACAAACTCACCGCCAGTATCAGAAGCCCTAAAAGTGTAGAAGAAACCAGTTTCCAAGTTAAACCGTGCGGAGCCGTTACTTAGAATTACCTGGATAGGTATATAGGCCTGTTGCATTTTAAATCTTGGAATATTTCTGGCTAGGTAGAACTAAGTATTATCTCTGCGTCAGGTAGGCTATTACCTTTGAAATTGGCTTTTCCTATTATTATTAAAACAGTTTAACCAGATCACTGAGCTAACTGTCAGCTCCAGGCTATAGCATTTTAGTTGCTTATCTAGAATTTAGGCCTGCCATTATTTTTTGTGGGTCGACTGTAATTAACCTGTAATTTACCTCAGAACTGATAGTATTTTTGCTATTCGCGCATGTGCAGTGTTTTAGGGGAACTTTTGGTAAAGAGTGGTTTCCTTCACCTTGGGGTCCAGGGACCGGAGCCCCCAGACTAAGTAACGCGGCGTACTAGATTAGGTTAGGTAGGGTACATTAGGTTAGTATGGTTCCTTTTATAATAGATTTTCTGAGCCAATCCCTTCTTAAATGCATGGCTCCTGAAAGTCTCTCGTATTCATGGAACCATTCCATACAGTTTGTGCTGAGCTAATACTTAGAAATACCATTTCCTTCACCAGGGGTTATGGGGGCGGAGCCCTCTGGCTAAGTAACACAGCCTACTAGGTTAGGTTAGGTTAGGGTACATTAGGTTAGTATAGTTCCTTTTATAATGGATTCCCTTAACCAATCCCTTCTTGAGCATATGGCTCCCTAATGTCTCTCATATTCACGGAAACATTCCATAGCCTACAGTCTGTGTGGAGTTAATGCTTAGAAATCTCCTTTTTACAATATACATTATATAGATTAATAATAACAACAATTCTGCTTGCATAGACTAAAGCAGGTGTATCGGTAACTTTCAGGGATCTCTTGGTTGGAAGCTAACCTAGGCTGAACTTAATTTAGAGACGATAAACTGGTAAAATTTTATAAGTTGCCAGTAAGACACCAGCCAGCCATTTTTTCATGAAAAACCATTTTGGGTTTTTCATGCTAAAATGGCTTGGAAATGATAGGGCACTAAAAGAACCTAAAAATACCAACCTGACGTAACCTAGAGGTGTTTAATGGTTACAATTTTGCTGTATGAGGTATGGAGGGGACTGGTGGGCCAGTATTGTCTTACCCTATAAGTCATAATTTGATTAATTTTTTATTTGTCATTTGCGCATAGTGTTTATGGGGTTCAAAATAATGAGAATGAAGAGCTCTTTTCAAAAATATAGGTTACGATTTCGTAACGTGTATTGGCAACTTATAAAATAATACTGATAAACTAATAGACATTTTGCGGTGCGGTAAGTTACTGTGTGGGGAACAATGTAATAAGATTATGGTATTTCTAACTATTAACTGCATGCACATTTACCTTGGAAATTGATTTTTTAGTATTTCTAAGTAATACCTCCCACAGACTGTATGGAACAGTTCTGCGAATACGAAAGTCATTAGGGAGCCATATGTTCAAGAAAGGACTGTCTAAGGAAATGTATTAAAAAGGAACCATACTAATGTAACATACCCTAACCTAACCTAACCTAATAGGCCGTGTTACTTAGCCGGGTGCGTAAAGGAAACCATTTTTTACCAAAAGTTCCCCTATAACATTGTGCACGCGCGATAGCATTCCAGGATGGCCAGCATACAAAAACATAAAATGTTCTGAGGTTAATTACAGGTTCATTACAGTCGACCGATAAAAAATAATGGTAAATTTTTGAAAAGCAACCAAAATACTACAGGAAAGGACAATTTTAAAGGGAATACCCGACGCTGATTTAATACTTAGTTCTACTGATTTTTCTTATAATTTTAGTGCTGCTGATGAAGAAGTTGTTTTTCGTTGGTCAACCATTATTCACCTCTCATCTCTTTCCAGCAAGGTTAGGGGACTTTGGGAATTTGGGTTTTTTGGGGGTGGGGGCAGGCGAGGAGAAAACTCACTAACAAAGTGGACATGTTTTTGTTATGGAAAGGTACGATGAATGTGTGAACCATTAGGGAGCCATACTTTATGTTCTAGTAGGAATCAACTGAGGGAAGGGGAGGAACAAGGCGGGGGTACATAGAGGACTCCTCGCATCCGAAAAACGTGAGGGAAGGTGAGGAATGAAAATGGGGGTAGGTAGAGGGTTCCACACATGTGCAAACCGTTAGGGAGACACTTGTTCTAACAGACATCAAGTGAGGGAAGGTGATGAAACAGTAGGGGGCTGGAGCCCAGGTAGAAATTCATTGGGAAAGGAGGAAAGATCGTCAGGCAACAAGAGGTAGAGAGAATAACAGACTGACAATAAATAAAACATCTCCTTCACCAGCTTCACTAAAAGTATAGGAAAAATCAATTTCCAAGGTATCACTCAGTCTGTAATGATTGCATATTTATAAAATAAATAACCAAAAAACCATACACTTTGTGCAATGACTACAAAGCATAAATATACTTACCTCAGGTATTTGGAGTGTATAAATCAGCCATTGCCTTCAAAAAAGCGTGAAATCTGTATTGGCATCTTGGAAATGAATTTTGAAGTAGGCTACTGGCAAAAATACTGTTTTCTTAACAGGCCGTGATCTTGACATACTGTGGTTGAATTAATCTGGTATAATTACTGTAATAATATACAGTACATTGAATTCACAAAAATTGACATAACGGTGGCAAAGTGTGTTGACTCATAGGCTCAGAGGAGCGAGGCGTTGAAGGCAAGGACTCGGGCATCATACTAAAATGAAATACGAAGTTAGTGAAGATCCTCAATACCCAGCACTGCGACAGTGATTAGGCTTGCGATAGGTCGAGGGTAGTTTTGGGTGGGGGAAATGACGTCATTGAGATAAGGAGTGAAGGTTTCTAGAAGAATGTTCAAAGGAAAGTAGCAAATTATCAATGGAAGGGTAGAACCTTACCAACAAACAATATGGTAGGTAGAAGTGAGTTAATCCCTGAAGAGACAGAAACATTGCAATAGACACAAAACATTACAGCAACCTAAAGAAAACATATTATAAAGGTTATTATAATAACCTAACCTAACTAACATAGCAGGCCGCGTTACTTGGCCGGGGACTTGTTCCCCACCCCTGCCTGGACCCCCACTTAAAAATACCTAAAATGAAGGTTATTATAGTAACCTAACCTTAACTAGTAGGCCGCGTTACCTGGCCAAGGGCTGTGCCCCCTGGACCCCTCCCCCCTTTGAAGGAAACCTAAAATAAAGGTTATTATACTAAGCTAACTTAGCCTAGTAGGCCATGCTACCTGGGCGGGGTGACCCCCCCCACAAAGAAAATCTTAAATATACGTTATTATAGTAACTTAACCTACCTAACCTAACCTCTAACCTAACCTAGTAGGTCATGTTACCTTTTAAAAAAACCTAAAATAATCAAAAGAGAATAAAATAATGGAGATTAGTAGCAACTGCTATTATTGACGAATATGTTATGAACGACTGCAATACAAGTAGACGGACTTGAATATTGGAAAGACAAAGGTATAACTTGTAAAGATCATGTATGAATCCCCCCTCCACCATCCCTCAGTCTGACGTCACTGAGAGAAAGATCTCAATTCCTCAAACTTCCTATGGGGTGTAGTTGCATTCTTCGGAGGGCTGTCCTCTATTGTAAGTTCATATTGTAACATATATAGGGTAAATGTCACTAGTGGCATAGAAGCAGCAAATATTTTGATTTAAGGAACTAGAAAGAAAAGCGTGCAAAAAGAAGAGACGGTTATAAAATCTGAAAACAGAAAGGGATATATGTAACTTGGTGTATGTATCCCCCAATTATTCACTCGTTCCTAACTCTCCATTTGGGATTTAGTATGCATGATCAGGAGGGTTTTCCTCAATGTAGAGTTAATATTGTAACATGATTAGTTGGGTAAGTATTTTTATAACTGCATCCCTCCCAGTCCCCCCTTTTCCCTCATTAAGAAGTTGGCCTATGCACCAAAAGCTCCCCTATAACAGTGTGCATGCACGATAGCATTCGAAATAGTAGTAATAGTAGGAGGGATTTGCTTTTGAAATGGCTACCTTGCTCGTTTTAATCCTCCTTTGTTTGTGTTTTGAGTTTTTTGTCTCTGTAATGCCATACACAATAAGATCTTATCGGCTTCTCATGCCATACACAGTAAGATCTTATCAGCTTCTCCCTGTGGTCTACCCCACCCAGAATCTCACTTTCCCAAAGGGTCCCTAACATGTATTATGATAACACAGTGCATAAGTGAATCACCCTATCCCGGGAGGAGGTCTACCCCACCCAGAACCCCACTTTTCCAAGGGGTCCCCTACCTTGGAGGATGAAATTGTGGTTAATTGCAGGTTAATTATAGTCAACCGACAACAGATAAAGGTAAAATCTTAATAAGCAACCAAATTACTATAGGAAAAGTCAATTTTAAAGGAAATACCCGACGCGGAGCTAATGCTTAGTTCTACCATGGTTATTTTAAAAGTCCTTTTGGTAAAACTGAAGACTACCGCACCTCTCAGGCACGGTAACTACTAGTTCACGTGGAAAATGGGCACTATGTTTACCCTAGTACCACTGCCCTCGGGATGAACGTAAAAACAGAAGATGGCAAATAATCCTATGCTATCATAAACAGAAAGTAAAGGAGAGGCCGGTCAAAGGTGCCCTTTATTAATATAATTTTTTGTCAAAACAATATGAAAAGAGTGTATATATAATGAAGTACAGGTGAGAAAATCTAAGAAATTACAGAGATAATAAGAAATCTGCTGGCTTTTGTTTATGTTTTTACGTTACTCCCCTAGTGACCGGTACATGGCGAAAGCTCCATGGGTTGCTGTGTTTAGTAATAGCCCCTCTGGGAACAAGGTAAAAACAAAGACAGTATACGGTGAATTTCTCATTTTCTATCAATTTCTCAAATTATCTCACCTGTAGGCTATTGCAGTATAGTATACAGTAAACCCTCTGTATTCGCGTTCTCATGATTCGCGGACTCACGCATTCGCGGGTTTCTCTGTGGAACATATCTAGCCATTATTTGCAGAAAATTCGCCCATTCGCGGTATTTTTCACTGAGAAATATTCACTAATTACTGTATTTTCATATAATTTTCATGAATAAATGCACTTTTTGTGATAAAACTATTAAAATACTCAGGTATAAGCATTTTACAGGGTTGTTCTTGTGTTTAAACTATCAAAATGGGCAGTTCTAAGTGTGTTTAGAGGGGTTTTAAGTATTCGTGGATTTTAGCTATTCGCGGGGGGGTCGGCGTGTGGTACGCATTCCCCACGAATACAGGGGTTTCACTGTACGCTATTTCCTACGTTGTATAGCCGATATATATGAATAACAATACGTTGGTGCAGCAGTCCCCTTTATATGTACTGTTACGCGTCTTCAGTTTTATCAAGCTTATATGACAAGCAAATTTCAAATACCCTAGGCCTAGTGAATTTTTTGTTCATTTTTCCAGGCTAACCATGGTATATATCTGTTCTTTTTTTAGGATGCATGAGACAGCTGACCCGTTTATCGATGAGGAGTGCAAGTGCCCACACATGAATGTGCAGGTGGTTTAAGCACCAGGCTCTAAGGGTATACACGAGATGAAAATTGCATTGCTCATTAAACTTCTAAATTATGGTCCAGAATATCTAATAGGTAAGTGTTATCGTAGCCTAGAGAGCCTATTTTAGGTCATGTAAAGGAGTGGATGATAATAAGAAAAGTAGGACATGTGTGTTTGGCACAAGACTTATTTTTCTTTATAGGCCTATGCTTCGTTGGGGTAGAAAACTTATTGGAGAAACGGTAATTCTACAGAACTCTGCACAGGGATATCATGTATAAATGAATTTTTTTGACTGAAAAATATAGAAAGGGGTGCTTATAATGCAGTACAGGTGAGATTCTTTGAAAAGTTTGTTGAAATAGTTGGAGAAATGTACCGTATGTGTTTTTGCATTCATTCCTGAGGGGCTGGTACTAACACAACGTCCCACTAAAGCTTTTCTGTAGAATTACTTGAGAAACAGGTTAGAAAATAGCTTAGGCCTATTTTTATGTTCATTGTATAGTAAATTCCTTGTACTTCGTTGGTTGTGGTTTGTTTTCGTGTGTTAACGAGAGGCAGGCAGAAGATACCTATTCATTAAGCTGTTATATTTACTATGAAGTTTTTCATAGGTTGTTCATATGGAATTGTAAACTGCCTTTTTATGTAGTATTCCAAGCACTAGCTGGAAATGGTCAATTAATAAAGTGATAAAGTGGTTGGGATCATTGGAGGTAGGCAGTTGAGTGGTGGAAAACTCCCTCTCACTAGCTGTAAGCCAACACTCTTCTGACTGACCAACAAATTGAACCATCTTTCATCTTTTGTATCGTGCTGACTATGTATGGTGTTTGTGTTTTTTCTCCAATGTAGAGTTGAACTGTAAAATTGAACAGCCAAAGGTGTGAAGAATTAAAGTGGGTATTTGACTGCTTATGTCCTTGCTGTAAGTGTAACAAGTTTTGTTATTCTGCAGGGGTGAGCTCAGCAAGGCTTGTGTTGGTTGGTCTCCTTTGCAGTGGAGATGTTCAGTAGTGTGGAGGAAAGTCGAGAAATATTTGCTGGTGTTATTCTGCCTTTGATAATTCTGAATCATTGCCCCCCCCCCCACACACACACACACACTCTCTCTCTCACTCACACACTCTCTCTCTCTCACACTCACTCTCTCTCTCTCTCTCTCTCTCTCTCTCTCTCTCTGTGTTGAGTGGGGATGTGCATGAGGGTAAGTGACCAGCACTCACTCTCCAACAGCACTGACCCAGCTACATTTGCTAAGCTCTCCCTAGGTGTGTCAGTGGTGTATGTTTGTAGTTCACCACAGACTACCTTGCTTAGTTGGTGGCTTAACTGGAGTACCACAGCCTACCTTGCTTAGTTGGTGGCTTAATTGGAGTACTGGAGTAGTTGCAGGTGTCTTGCTTGTGGAAATACTCATCCTGGGCATCTAGTGCAGGGCATACTCTCCAGATGCTATACTTACCTCGACAAGTCTTCTGTGGCCAAGTAAAGTAAAATTCATGAACAGAGTAAGGTGGAGAAATGCCAGTGCATATGTCATCCTCCTCCTCATTGAAGTCTTCTTCATTTTCCTCATAATCATTTTGAACCTTTAGTCAGCATCATGGTTTAAAGTTTCTTTGAACATGATTGGTGGCATCATTGTAACAACCCTTATCTGCAGATTAGAAGGTGAAGTTCCAGAGGTTGTTGGTATTTTGAGGAAAGGAGTTGAGTTTCTCAGATCAAAGTGCAACATATGGGCAAACTTTGTTCTGATAACATGTGTCCTTATATCTACACTTTCTTGCTCAGCAGAATGGATTGGTCTTTAGTTCCTCTTTACACTTTCTGTAGGGTAAAGTTGAGGTGGTGGTGGAAAAGACGTGTTTTGACACCTGGGACGCCTTGATCTGCCTTGCAGTGTCATTCAGGCTCTGCAGGAGTTGAAGGGTACTCTAGTCAAGCCTTCAGGACTGGCCATACCTTGTATGTCTAATATCAGTCGGATTCCAACCTCCCCAAAAGGGCTAGAAGTCCTTTCAGCCTCCCTCCCCTTCCAGCTCAGGCTAAAGTTGGAGGTAAGGGAAAGAAGGGAGAATTGAAATACCAAAGAAGTCCGTTCCCCTTCTCCAGCTGCTGCTAGTAGGGATTTTCCATATCCTTCAGGATGGTTGCATATTACTTCTCAAGGGCCACACTTCTCTCTTAGATACTGATCCGGCCTCATAAAAGTGTCGTAATTGGAAAAACTGAAAATGTTCCAGCAAAATAATTTATCAGTTGTGTTATGTTGCATTTCCCAGAGACAGATGTTGGGCCTTGAGGGGTGAATGGTAGTTTGCTAGTTCTCAAGATGGGTTCCCACCACTTCAACATAACTTTATTTTTATTTTGATGATTGCCATAATCCTGCTACTGTATTTGTTTAATCTACTTATATTTATATTTCACCATTCCACTATTTTGCCATTTACTGTACAGTATACATGATAGACTTCAGTGATGTCATATAATCTTTTTAAGGAAATTTTTAGGAATGTTTCAGACTTGGCTGCATTATCTGCACCATCCTTTCTTTGAAGCGTACAGAGCAGACTCTCAGCTTTTTTTACCATGCATTCCAGCTTTGTTTGATTTATGAAAGGAGTATTTAATCTGTTTGTCAAGGGAATGTTTTGTATTAAATTTTTTTTGTTTCATGGTACTTCTAGAATTGCTGAAAAATGACATCCCTTTGTGTAGTTGTAGTTTGTCATTCTTAAAATCAGAATGCAGTTTTTATTATGATATCAATGGGTACTCCTAAATTCATGCAGTTATCGAAGCAAGGAGTTGGAGATGACTATATGAGAAATACCAAAGAAGTCTGTTCCCCTTCTCCAGCTGCTGCTAGTAGAGATTTTCCATATCCTTCAGGGTGGTTGCATATTACTTCTCAAGGGCCATATTTAGTTCTAATGGCTTAAATCGAAAATGGTCGTGAATAGTTGTTTATTAAAACATCCCTGTAGTCTGGTAATTTTCAAAATGGAAACGAACCAGTCAGTCCTATCATTCATTCACCAGGGCAATTGGATGATAACCTTGGATATGCAGGATGCATACTTCCACATCCCCATCCATCTGAACTCCAGGAAGTATCTAAGGTTCGTCCTCCAGGACAAAATCTTCCAGTTTTGGGCTATTTGCTTCCGCCTCTCTATGGTACCTTAAGTTTTCACTCAAGTCCTCGCTCCTCTAGCAAAATGGCTCCATCTAATAGGCATAAATGTCAGTGTATATCTGGATGACTAGCTTCTTCGATCCCCTTCAAAGAAAAAGTGCCCGAAGGACTTGAACAAGATTCTTCTCCTCACGCAGGAACTGGGCATCATCATCAACCTTCAGAAGCCCCAGTTGACCCCATCGCAAGAGATCCCCTATTTGGGGATAAGTCTCAGCTCTCGGACTTTTCAAGCTTCTCTGTCTGCCAAGAGAATCGCCAGGTGCCCTCAGACGGTCCACAAGTTTCTAGCAATTTCATCTTGCTCGGCCCATCAGTGGATGAGCCTACTAGGGACTCTGTTGTCCATCGAGACGTTCGTCAAGTTAGGCAGACTTCACATGAGAGTTTTGCAATTCTTCCTCAAGGCCAGCTGGGACAGGAAAACACTGCCAGATACCTATATGTTTCCCATAACTCTGGAGATCAAATTGGACCTGCAGTGGTGGCTGTATGAACAAAGACTTTTGGAAGGAGAGTCCCTTCATCTTCTGAGCCCAGACCTAGACTTCTACTCAGACCCCTCAGACGTAGGTTGGGGAGCTCTCTTAGGAACCAGGAAGTTTCTGGGAAGTAGTCTGCAGAAGAACAGAACCATCACATCAACGTCAAAGAGCTGAAAGCGATCCACTTAGGGCTTCAGTGCATCTCGACCCTAATTCACAACTAGACTGTGGTGGTCCATTCAGACAATACCACAGCCCTAACATACATTTGAAAGCAAGGCAGCACTCACTCATTTTCTCTGCAAGGCAGTGAGAGACCTCCTACTGTGGGCAGATCAAAACCGAGTGATTCTAGTCACTCAATTTATTCAGTGCAAACTAAATGTTCTCACAGATGAACTAAGCTGTCGGAAGCAGGTCCTTCCCACTGAGTGGACCTTGGGTCTGTTGAAATCTGTGGAAACTTTGGGGCAGGCTGACATTGGACCAGTTTGCCACCTCAAGGAACCATTGCCTTCCTCTCTTTTGTTCTCCGGCCCCAGACCCTCTGACATGGGCAACGGAGGCCATGCTGCAAGATTGGTCCAACTTGGACCTATATGCCTTTCTGCCCTTCAACATGGTCAGGGAAGTGCTGAACAAGTTTCAGGTTCATCACAACATTACACTGACCCTCATAGCCCCATTCTGGCCCACAAAAAAATGGTTCCTGGACCTGCTACGGTTGTTGGTAGACTTTCTGAGACTCCTTCCCCAAAAACCGTGTCGACTCGACAACCTCACTTCAAGAGATACCACCAAGGGTTGTCCGTTCTTGCCCTGACAGCTTCAGACTTGCCCAGAAACTTGTCAGAGCAAAAGGGTTTTCAAGACTGGCTGCAGAGGCTATTGCAAGATGCAGGTGCCAATCTTCTAGCTGTGTCTACCAGGCTAAGTGGGCGATTTTCTGAAGCTGATGTCTCAGACACAACGTCTCTTCTTCTGAGACATCTGTGACCAAGTTGTGGATTTCCTCCTTTATATGTGGTCTAAGAATCTCTCATCCTCCACCATTAAGGGGTATCAGGCTATGCTTAGCATAGTGTTTAAGCCCGGGCCTGGACCTTTCGTCAAACCCAGATCTTAACAACCTCATCAAGTCCTTTGATATGTCCAAGGAAAGGAAGGAAGATCCAGTCTCCTGGAACCTGGACGAAGCAGGTCCCGCTTTTGAACCCCTATGTTCTTCTCTGAAGAACCTTACCCAGAAGACTCTCTTTATAGTGGCCTTGGCCACTGCTAAATGGATTAGTAAGATCCAAGCCATCAATAAAAGGGTAGGTTTTTCACAAGGAGATGCAGTTTGCTTCTTTACTCTTGGATTTTTAACCAAGAGTGAGGACCCATCCAAGCCCTGGCTCCATTCTTTCTCCATTAAGAACTTAACGGTCATCCTTGGCTCTGGAGAAGAAGAGAAAGTTCTTTTTCCTGTTAGGGCTTTAAGGTATTACTTGAACAGGACTGAGAAAATCAGAGGGCCATCCAGTAACCTCAGATGTTCTGTCAAGAACCCGTCTCACCCTCTGTCTAAGAACGCATTGTCCTTCTTCCTGAGGGACTTAATTTCTGAGGTGCACTCTCAGATTCAGAAGAACATTTTACTTACCGTACTTTTAAAGTGAGAGCTCATGACGTCAGGGAAGTCTACTTCATTAGCTTTCAGGCACAATATATCCCTTACTTCCATTCTGCGATCGATCTACTGGAAGTGCTAATTGGTCTTGGCGTCTCACTATTTGAAAGAAGTCAAAACAATGTTTGAAAATTGCAGTACCTTGGGGCTGTTATCAGTGGCTGGCATGGTACTGGGAGAGGAAGCACAGGAAGCTCTCATTTTCTCCCACTGTCTCTTCGCCTTGAAGTTTTACTGTCTGTTTACCTTGAAGTAAGGTGTCAAGTTTTGGGGAGCCTGGCGTAACAATGTACCTGGAGTATCCACCAGTCTGTGTGGATGGGTTGTGGTTTTTTCAGGGTAGGTGACAGTGTTGTCTGGTTGTTTTTTATATTGGTACTGTGGCCAAGGCAAGGGCACTTGTGTATGCTTTGCCAGTGATTAGGCCCATCCTCCGCTGCAAGTCTCCCACTTAAGTGGAGGCGACCCACAGCTCATCCACCACGCCACTACAGGTTAAGATGAGCACCAACCAGAGGCAGTATTCACTTGCATTAGCTCTCTTACCAGGTAAGGAAATGACAAGCATTGTTTCAATGCTAGCACTTTTTTTCTATTTCAAAGTCATTACCATGCCTTATGTTTTGGAATCGATTATGTCCATGTACAGTAGCACCCACAGTGGGGGACACTTGGACATGTGCTCCCTCCCCCCCACCCCTCTAAGTCAAGGTATGTGTGTGTGTGTGTGTGTGAGAGAGAGAGAGAGAGAGAGAGAGAGAGGGCGAGAGAGAGAGAGAAAGTCTTTGTAGGTGACTCTAATGACAGAGGCTTCCAAAAATGTTTCGAATCCGCCACAGAAATTTCAAGTACCTTAAATATTGAAGTTAAAATGCCCAGAGTAGCTGTCAGTCAGTGATACAGATCTAACCCCCCCATATAGTAGTGTAGAGGAATAATATAAGAGAGCCATTTTTGGATTTTGTCATTGATCAGTTTCATGATGGATTTGCTAATTATCACAGTGTTGCTAGGTCATTGTGCTCATTGATGCCAAGTTATTTCAGTCGCACCACATTCCAGGACTTGGTTCCAGCACTGAATCTGCACAAAAATTATATACTTGACCATATAACCGATGCTGAGGAATATGAAGTTGAACACAAACTTTGGAGAGGAAAGTGGGATATAGTTGAAAAGGACTGTCTCCCATTGTCAGTGTGCAAGATTTTAGAAAAGTGTTCTGAAAATTAGCCAGTAACTAGAAGGCTGTTATAAATATATGCACCTTTGCCTGTTTCTTCTGCATCTGCCAAGAGGAGCTTTTCTATCCTTAATCTCATAAGAGTTATAGAAGAGCAACAATGGGACAAGATCTAATGAATGGTCTTGCCAAATTATATATTCACTGTACCGTATCAGAAAATCATCAGGAAATTATTTCCTCTGTTACTGATATATTTTCCAGAAAGGTCAAGAGGCAACTTGACTTTATATTGCAATTAAATAGTTTGTCTTTCACGATAATCTCTAAGATTAATCAAAGGCACTAAATGATTTATAAAATTTTGAAAGAAAGATCTAATTTGTATACCATTTTGATTTTTGAATCATTCGCTAATAATTTTGGTATTTTTTAACGCAGAATTAATGTTGCTTCATTTGTAATAATATCTGAAAATAAAGCGGTATTTAAATCTGTAGTTTGGTGGTACAACTTTCCTAGGTGGGGCTGGGTCTTCATCAGTTTGGGGTGATATGGAAAAGTGTCCACCCCCTGATCAAACTTCTGTGGGTGCTACTCCCCATGTATCCCACCCCCATTCAGTGTGAGATTCAGCTATGTAATTACTTGGTAAGTTACCTATATGAAAATGATTTTTTCATAATAAAATTAAGTTTCATTTATACTTACCAAGTAATTGCATGATCGGAGCCTGCCCTCCTCCCCTTGTCATTTCAGTACTCCCATTAGTGGGCGGGCTTGTCACCTACACTAAACAACTGAAGTGCTATGGTGATTTTTTAAATAAAAGGCTGCTGTGCAAGTTAGAAACTATAGCTATGCAAGTAATTACTTGGTAAACATATATGAAACTTGATTTTATTATAAAAATATTTTTCTCATAAAAATCATTATTTTCGTGTGTTTTATTGAATACAGTATATGATAAAGGTGTTATTGTTACTCATGTGTAAAGTAATTGCTGAGACTTTCAAATCTGCACTTTACATCCTGTGATTTTATCACATTATTACATGCTGTAAACTCGTTAATGTTCCTTGGTCTTATGATCATTGAGACATTGAACCTCCTTGTAGGAAGGAACATAGCCTGGAGCCCTTTTATATTTGATTATATAACTGTTGAATATGAAGTGTCAAATTTTAGTGGTTTATGAAAGATGACTTTTTGTTATTTAGTTTATTAACCCTTAAACGCTGAGCCTCTATTTACAAAAGTGTCTGTTGTATGCTGGCGGCGTTCGGGAGTTAGCGCCGAAGCAGAAAAAAAGTTTTTTTAAGAAAATCACAGCACGCTTAGTTTTCAAGATTAAGAGTTCATTTTTGGCTCATTTCTTTTGTCATTGCCTGAAGTTTAGTATGCAACCATCAGAAATGAAAAAAAATATCATTATCATATATAAATATTGAAATATATGACAGCGCAAAAAAAATTTCATATATAATTGTATACAAATCGCACTGTGCGCAAAACGGTTAAAGCTAACGAGTCAATTTTTGTTTCTTTGTATTGTACACTAAATTGCGATGATTTTGGTATATAACAAATTGTAAAATGATCAGAGCAACACAGAAAAAATACTATCACAAAATGAGGCATGAATTCATAACGCGCAGATGTAAAAAACTTTTTTTTTTAAAATTCACCATAAATCGAAATATTGTGCTAGACTTCCCGTTTGTTGCAAAATGAAGGTAATTGATTGAATGTTACTGGACTGTAAGTGTTTTAGCTTACAATTGCAGTTTTCGACCATTTCGGTCGAGTTAAAGTTGACCGAAGGTAGAATTTTTTCTATTTATCGTGATTTATATGAAAATATTTCAAAACTGATAAAAGCTACAACCATGAGTTATTTTCTGTTATATTCTACATGAAAATGCGCACATTTTCATATATAAAACTTTATGTAACGACTAATATAAAACGGTGCAAACATTACGACAAAGTGACGAAAGAATTTCTGAGATGTTCGGCCGAGTTACCGCGCGGACGTAAGGAAAAAGTTTTTTTTTCAAAAATTCACCATAAATCGAAATATTGTGCTAGAGAATTCCAATTTGTTGCAAAATGAAGATAAATTATTAAATATTACTAGAATGTAAGAGTTTTAGCTTACAATTGCGTTTTTCGACCATTTCGGTCAAGTTAAAGGTGACCGAAGGTTGAAATTTTGGTACTTATCGTGATTTATATGAAAATATTTCCAAACTGATAAAAGCTACAACCATGAGTTATTTTTTTGTTGCATTCTACATGCAATTGCGCACATTTTCATATATAAAACTTTATGTAACGACTAATATAAAACGGTGCAAACATTACAACAAAGTGACGAAAGAATTTCCGAGATGTTCGGCCGAGTTACAGTGCGCGGACGTAAGGGAAAAGTTTTTTTTTTTTCAAAAATTCACCATAAATCGAAATATTGTGCTAGAGACTTCCAATTTGTTGCAAAATGAAGGGAAATGATTGAATATTACTAGAATGTAAGAGTTTTAGCTTACAATTGCGTTTTTTGACCATTTCGGTCGAGTTAAAGTTTTTCGTTCGAGTTAAAGTTGACCGAAGGTTGAAATTTTGGCACTTATCGTGATTTATATGAAAATATTTCAAAACTGATAAAAGCTACAACCATGAGTTATTTTCTGTTGTATTCTACATGAAATTGCGCACACTTCATATATAAAACTTTATGTAACGACTAATATAAAACGGTGCAAACATTACGACAAAGTGACGAAAGAATTTCTGAGATGTTCGGCAGAGTTACCGCGCGCGGATGTAAGGGAAAAGTTTTTCAAAAATTCACCGTAAATCGAAATATTGTGCTAGAGACTTCCAATTTGTTGCAAAATGAACGTACATGATTGAATATTATAAGAATGTAAGAGTTTTAGCTTACAATTGCGTTTTTCGACCATTTCGGTCGAGTCAAAGTTGACCGAAGGTTGAAATTTTGGCACTTATCGTGATTTATATGAAAATATTTCCAAACTGATAAAAGCTACAACCATGGGTTGTTTTTTGTTGTATTTTACATGAAATTGCACACATTTTCATATATAAAACTTTATGCAAGAGCTAATATAAAACGGTGCAAAAATGACGACAAAATGGCGAAAGAATTTCTGAAATTTTCGGCCAAATTACCGCACGTACGTAAGGAAAAAGTTTTTTTCAAAAATTCACCATAAATAGAAATATTGTGCTAGAGACTTCCAATTTGTTGCAAAATGAATGTAAATGATTGAATATTACTAGAATGTAAGTGTTTTAGCTTACAATTGCGTTTTTCGACCATTTCGTTCAAGTCAAAGTTGACCGAAGGTTGAAATTTTTTGTAGTCAACATACCGTACGTCCACTCGGCACCCAACAGACAATTTTAGTCGACGTACGGTACGTCCAGTCGGCGTTTAAGGGTTAAAAAGGGACAAATTTAAGTATCACCAATGTGACTACCATGGGAGAAATTCATTACTGTATGCTCCTTATGCTCAATGCATTAAGAGTTGTCAGTGAGTTGAGATTGGCTCCCAACATTTATGGTAATGTTTGACAAAATCTTCACCCTCTTTCACATTCAAAGAGTAATCTAGTCCATACTTAATACATACAGTGGTGGAAAAGATTAGCTAATTTAATGTAGTGGAAATGTTTAGGGCCAAGTGTGATTTAGTGCTCTTTTAAAGAAATCATAAACAGAACTTTCAGACTTGAACATAAGAAGAAATCCAGGTGCTCAAGAAACCCCTCATTATATCTAGGTGCCCCAAAGTTAAGGGGTTACACCAAAGTAAAAATACATCAATGGCCCCAATATAAAGCACTCATCAAAGGAACAGTAAAATATAGGGAAGAATAATCTACAGTATTGAAAAATCTCACATTTTATTTGGGCTAAAATCTCGGTCCTACAAAGTCGCAGAAATTAAAGCACTCTAAATTCTGCTCTTCAAACCACTTTAAAATTCATGAGCTGAAATTTGTTTTGTGTAAACAAACTTTACAACAAAGAGAGTAGATACTGGAGAAAAATCCAAATACCCAATATAAGTTAAAAGTACACCTAAATTTCAGTAAAAATAAGTATAGTGTAAATTACATAAAATATACCAAAATAAAGTTATAAAGTTATGTTTTCATTTGAAAGACTTGCTTTAGTAAAAAAGCAGTTTTTACTAAAAAACTATATGTAATCAGTCTATATACTACTGCATAAAGAATTGGCACTTATGACACATCCTCATAATACAATCTATTCAGTGCATACAACCAAAACAGCTGGTTAGTAGTAAGTAAATTAACTTTAAACCACTTGATTTTCATGGACTTGAAATGCAGTCATGAAACTAACATTGGTATAAAAAATAATGCTGAGTTATTTTCACTTATATACTAATTAAAATGGTCCATGAACAGCATAAAAAAATGTAGTTATAATTTGGCCCATGAACAGCAAAAAAAAAAAAAAAAAAAGTAGATGCGAGTTACGGCAGCTTTTGGGGAAATATTAAGTAATTCATGTTTAATAAGCACCAAAATGCATAAACATATGGGAGAATAAATGCTAAGCCTCTGCTTCTTAAAGCTTAAGATATATATCTTCAAGTACTGGGTAAGCCCATGGAATAAAGGATTAGAAAACACTTCTGACCTTACATTATTAATTTTAAAAAATCCCAAAATTGTAATAAACATAAACTAAAAATAGTCTGACCACAATATAAAAGATGCACACTTGTTTAAACATTACTCTCACATCATTTCAACAGTAGCATCAAGCACTAAGAAGTAAATCATTGTTATGCAAAATGGTATACTTTGCAGTTCTAAATTTGAAAATACTTTTAAATGTTCATTTTCTATTATATACTACTGTGATGCTTAAAACTAAAATTGATGCCTGCCTGCTGAATTTAGAAAAAAATGCTAAACATCACTTGTAAAACATCCCCAAAACCTTTTTAGTTGTAATCCAAATAATCTCAAATTAGGACTTGAATGTTCCAGTTTATTGCTCAGAATTTACGGATTTTTTCATTCACAAAAGAATTTAGAACTTCTTATCTTCATATCTAGTTATTTGCTCCATAAATAGTTCTGATATTAGACCTATTAAATTACAAATGTTCACAAATGCATTAAATTAAGCCCTTCAAACAATGATAAATTCAGCAAAACACATTCATTATTTCAAAATATAATTATTTTGCCAAAATTACCTTAACAACCTATAAAGTTCTTAATCTTAATACAGTACAAGTATGTTCATGAATTCAGAGTAAAAATGGAGAGCTGAAACTCTTACTCTTTCAATAAATGAACTAAAAACATTTAAATACAAACAATATGAAAATAATACTGAGAAACTATTTTGTTTCAGGATTCATAAATATTACAAACTTTTATAAGACTGATAAAATTGTCTGTCACTTGTTAAAGTATTGAATCCTTAGGTTGACTAATTAACCAATGCAATAACAACAGAGAGAGAGAGAGAGAAATAGTAAACAGTGCTAAAAAAACTTCAATATGCTATTAAATTGCAATAAATTATGTAACTATACACTACTGTATTACAGTATACGGCACTATGTATGTATGCACTATTGCATACCACAATATCATTTTGGGTTGGCTAACATTTTTTTTTTTAATTTACCGCTTAGTTGTTTTGGAATCATATCTTAATACATTGGCAGTCAGTATAAAAGTAAAAATAAATCTGCCAATAAATTAGATAGTACAGTAAACCCCCCGTGTTCGCGTTCTCATGATTCGCGGACTTCTCTGTGGAATGTATCTACCAATTATTCAAGGAAAATTCGCCCATTCGCGGTATTTTTCACTGAAAAATATTCACTAATTACTGTATTTCCTTATCATTTTCATGACTAAATGCACTTTTTGTGATAAAACTACTAAAATACTCAGGTATAAGCATTTTTAGAGGGTTTTTCTTGTGTTTAAACTATCAAAATAGGCAGTTCTAAGTGTTTTTAGAGGGATTTTAAGTATTTTAGCCATTCGCGGGGGGGATACGCATCCCCCGCGAATACGGGAGGTTTACTGTAGTTGAAGGCAGGACACTTTGTAAACAATAGTAATTACAGATGTCTCGTTGAACTTTTACCATTTTATTGTTTACACTGTCTTCAGTTAATTCCAGTAACTTGGAAAAAAACCCATTTTCATTTTTAATATTTTCAGTTTGCCATTTGTTATCACAACTCTATATTTGGCCATAAAACATGGGACATTTATTATACATTTTTATTACCTGAGCATGGATAAAGAAAAAAAAATAGCTCTGAAGCAATAATATAGCTATTTTTTCTTATTTTACGAGTCGCATCCTGTACAGTTTTCATAAAATCCCATATTAGAAATATTAGAATCAAGCTGCCCCAAATGCCAACACAATGCTAGTAAGAGCAGGCTAAGAAAACATACTTCAAGTAAATTAAGCACTAAAGAACAAATTAAGAAGGGAAAACTACTGTATCCTTTTCCTTTTTAACAGGTTGCTTAGGCACATTAGTTCAACTACTGCATGGCTTTATTCACCCCCCCCCACCTTTTTTATCACTAATGATATAAAAGAAAACATTACTATACCATTACTCATTATTATTAAAATACTCTCCTCTTACTGTTGATATTAATATTAGAATGTGGAACAATAACTTTTTAAATTTAGTTGCACCATTGCATTATGAGTGTCATGTTCTTGTACTGTAGTTCCTTTTCAGAATTATTGGACAATATGATATTGCTAAGATTTTATATAAAACAATATTAAAAGTATTTCATTTATGAAGCCTCCCTATTAAATTGTAACAAAAAAGAAATGCATGAATCATTAAATCTTATAAAACAAAAATAAACTTCTATTGAAACATATTCAATAGGCCTCTTGGTTGAAGACTCAAACTGAGCTACTATTCTGTTTCTGATAGTATTTCAGCACACATTTTTAAATCTGGCCACTGCACTTAGTAAATACTGAACTGTATCTCTAGTTCTGTTAAACATTTTATGTCGACAACTAACATAAATACTAGAATCACTTGTGGAACATGAAAACTTGAATCCTCCATAAATGTTAACATTTCTAGGTGTTAGTTCATTTTATTACTCTGGGCTTCTTCTTCAGAATCAGTGAAATATACATTCAGGTGCTAAAATAAAACAAACTTTGTGCAAAGTTCACTGTGATCAAACCTATACTTGTACAGTAAATGCATTTTTTAAACTATATTCAGGTACAGATATGAACTTAGAGGGAAACTTTTTAAAAGTACATATAAAGTTTCCTAGGGCAAAGCCTTGAATAAGTAATCTCCTCGAATAGAAATGGTAATTTAATTTTTCCATTCAGATGATTATGTGCCAATGACATAGTTTTCATTTATCAACTGAGCAAATAAATTCATGTAACTACTTTAGTCCTGTAAAATACAAGCTGCAGGACCATATTTTTTTGAGATTAGCAAATATCAGCATGTTTGAAGTGGAGCAGTTACAACCACTGACCTCACCTAATGAAAATTGTAAAATATCCAGTAACCTTGAGAATAAGGCAACCTTCTTTATAGTATCTCTTCTTCCAATCAGTTATTTCAAGTAACAGCTATTTTTGTGGATCCATTTGCCAGTAAGTCACACTGAGAATGGTTTCCAACAAAAATAACTAATCATAAAACATACATATAAAAAGTAGCCCCTAAACTTATCAGATGCTTAAGAGTCTGGTTTTCAGCCAAGAAAATCATGACTTGTACATGGACATTCAAGACAGCTAACAGTTATAACCTCTAGCCAAACCTAACTTGTACTTTACACTTATCATTCAATTCAAGAGATACAGTTATATTCTCAAAATAAATCCCCCTCAAAAATCATCTTAATAATGTAAGAAGTAAAGAGGTCTCTAATATGTTAATAGGTTACTGCATACTTGTTCCAAACTATAAACTCATACTTGACATGTCTTTGTGACAGGGAGCACAAATCTATAACAATTGCCACTGACCAGGAAGAAATGCTACTAGCAATGCCACTTTGTAAGGTACCCTTTAAAATCAATGATAGTACAGTAATGGAAATGGAAAAGAGCATTTAAAAAACTTTCATATGAGTAACTTACCAAGTAATTACAAAGCTATAGTTTCAACTCGCAAGGCAGCTAAAATTTTGAAATTTGTGGGTCGTGCTATTTTGTTTTGGGTGGGTGACTTGCCCCTCCCATTTTCGGGGGGAAAGAGAGGAATAACTCAGCAATGAGCTTCAATTTCTTTCTGCTGGCTGATGGCTGTACACCAGTTGTTAGCAGCAGCTTAATTTTGGAATTAGTTGCTTTTCCGTTTGTTCATTTTGCCCAATTGGTGAAGTATTCTTGTATTTGCTAGCCTTTCAGCACATTTAGATAGTGTTAGGTTTCTTTTATGAGACTGTTGTTAACTGATAGTTCACGATTTACGACTTTTTTCCTGATTTTGACCTTTTCAGTTGACTTGTTTGCCTCACGATGTCTGACTCAATTCAACTAGCATTAGGTATTGCAGCAAAAGCTGCAATACTCGACTGACTAAGGAAACCTACGATTCACATACACTATGCACTAATTGTAGGGGACAAGTGTGCCCAGTAGATTTACGATGTCAGGAGTGTATGGATTGGGATAATAAAAAGTAAAGCGTTTAAAGTCACACCTAAATACAGTAACTGGCTAGGGATAAAAAAGAGGAAAGCGACTGCTAGTCCTGAAAATGGCAAGTCTTTAGTTAGCCAGAAATGTTCTCAGCCTATTGCTAATAATAATATTTCTGTTTTTGATCCTGTAATCTCTGTGACTCCTGTTCCCTGTCCTCAGATTATTTCACCCTCCCCTTTACCTAGCTCCCACACTTTCGAACCCAACCCCATTGCCAGCCTCGAGTCGAAATTTGACGAGAGATTAGAGTTGACTATGGAGGCCTTGGGCCAATTAGGGTCCTCAGTGAAAGACCTAATGGACAAAGTTAGTGTGAAGAGTGCTAGTGAAGTGTTGGTGGAGGAGGTGGCTGCTCGTCCTGCTGATTCTCCTAGGTGAAAGTCGATGGCATACTCCCTTAAACCTGGGAGGAGTCAAACTGGTAGCCTAAGGGAGGTCGGTGGGGTCTGGCCACGAGTAGTCACCCCCTCGGTCGAACCTGTTGCCAATTCCCAGATTGCGACGGAGAGCCACTGGAAAGGCATCTCTATGGATGTGCATCGTCTTTCTTCAAGTTCAGAGGATTCTAGTCCCAGGAGCCAATGGCACTTTGAGGATGAGTCACACCCATTGAAAAGGTGTGCAGTGGATGTGACACTCTCCCTATGTGCCTTGTAAAAGGTTCAATGAACCTGTTAGTAGCCCTTGTCTGTCCTGTAGTCACTGGGACAGCCCAGAGTGTTTTTCTTCAGAGCACCCCATAGTAGAGAGTTTGGCTCACAAATGCTCTTCTTCTCGTAAGCGCTCCTCATCGTCTTTTGAAACAACAGTCTTTTTCTTCTGAGTGCCTGATAGTACCCAAGTGCCCAGCAGTTCTTGAGTTTTTCTTGGAGTCAGAGCATCCAGTAGCCCTTGAGAGTCCATTGGTGCCCAGGCCTTCTAGAGTCTCCAAGTGCCCCTAGCATCCGAGCACCTGTTAACACGAGTGCCCAGTAGCACCCGAGCACCCAAGAATCTCGGAGTGTTCATTAGCACCTAAGCACCCATTTCCTTCCGAGCGCCCATTGGCAACCAGGTTCAGTCCTTTCGTGGGAGTTTCTGCCTCCTCCCTGGGGGACTTCTCCAGGCTAATAGATTCGTCCTGTAGATCAGCGTTCTCTTCAGCCAAAATTATGTTCACCACTTCTGAGTTGGCTCATCTTCTCAAGAACTTCTTCAAAGTTTTTGAAGTCTTGAGCTTCCTGGAATGGTCTGTGGGTGCTCTTGCACGCAAGATTAAGGACTGTGCCATTTTGCCCGAGGATTGTGCTGCGGATTGGCTAGGGGTCCTTAAAAAAAGAGAGCTTTGGTGTTCTTATACTTCTAAGGGGGTTATTCCCTTACAGAAATCAGCACTCCTGTTTTCTCCCCATGACCGACATCACCTGTTCACACAGGCCATGGTGCTTGGAATCACATTGGACCTCCAAAAGAAAAGCAGTCAGGACTTTTGACTTAGTCCTCTAGATGTCCTAAAGAGGCGACTGCCTTTAGTTCCAGGATGGTCTCTCCCCTGCAGATGCCGCCCTTTCGTGGCAGCAGGCAAAGGGCTTACTCTAGACCCCACTCTAGCATTCGTTTCTTGTCATGCGTCATCAAGAAGTCCTTCTCTAGATCTTTCTCTCGAAAATGAGGATTCTGTCCTCCGTACTCCAGTAGGAGCCAGACTACTCTTTTAGGAGATGGAGAGGAAAAAAAGAGTGGAACCTTGGATTATAAATGTCCTGAAGGAGAGCTACACTATCCCTCTCAGGGGAGAAACCTCCCTTAGCCAGCATGCCCATCGTCTTGAAGGCCTATTCTGTAGGCTCAGAGAGGTTTTTGGCCCTCTCAGAAGAAGTTTCGTCCCTCCTCTGGGAGGGGACAATAGAGTTAGTCGAAGACATGAATTCTGTAGGGTTCTACAACTGGCTGTTTGTAGTTCCCAAAATTGTCAGGAAGTTGGAGGCCTGTTCTGGACGTCAGCACCTTAAATTTCTTCATCCTGAAGACGAAATTCAGGATGGAGATGAACCAAACCATCCTGTCATCCATTTGCAGGATGCGTACTTCCACATTCCTATCCATCTGGAATCCAGGAAGTACCTCGGGTTCATGTTCAAGAACAGAGTATTGTATTCCAGTTTCGTGCTCTGTGCTTCGGTCTTTCGAGGGCTCCCCAAGTCTTCACCAGAGTTCTTGCTCCCCTCACACAGTGGCTCCATCTTATGGGAATCAACATCTCCCTTTACTTAGACGATTGGCTTCTTCAGGCCCATTCGAGATAGAGGTGTATGGAGGACCTTCGGAAGACCGTTCTCCTATTCCAACACCTGGGCTTACTAATCAGCATGCAGAAGTCCCAGCTGACTCCATCTCAGGAGATTCTATATTTGGGAATGATGATAGACATTTGGAATTTTTGGGTTTCTCCATCCCCCAAGAGAGTAAAGTCCTGCCTGAGGACGGTGAACGAGTTTGTATCTCTTGAAAACTGGGCAGACTCCATATGAGAACTCTGCTTCTTCCCAAGGATCAGCTGGGACAGGAAGAAATTCCCAGACATGTTCGTTTTTCCTGTGACTCCCGAAATAGAGAGACTTCCGAAAGAAAGTTTTCGGAGGGAAAGTCTCTCCTCCCTCTGAACCCCAACCTAGACTTCTACTTAGACGTGTCGGATCTAGGTTGGGGAGCTCTTCTGGGGAGCAAGGAAGTGTCTGGGACATGGTCCCCGGGGCAGAAAAATTGGCATATCAGTGTCAACACTTAGCACTTCAGTTCTTTGCATTGGAGGTATTCACAAGAGTGGCAGTCTACTCAGACAACACTATTGCCTTGTCTTATGTCAAAAAGCAATGGGGGGCGGGCGGACTCCTTCCTCCTTGTACGAAGCAGCAAGAGACTTCTCCTCTGGGTGGACCAGAATTGCACTAGAATCCGAACATGTTTCATTCAGGGGAAGTTAAAAGTTCTGGCGGATGAACTGAGTTGTCAGAAGCAGGTTCTCCCCACAGAGTAGACCCTAGATCCTCCTGTCTGCTTAGATCTGTGGAAACTGGGAGGGGGGGGGGAACCAATCCTGGATCTCTTTGCAACATCCAGGAATCATCGTCTTCCGTTGTTCTTCACCAGTCCCAGATCCCCTAGCTTGGGCGACAGATGCCTCTATGCCTTCCCACCGTTCAGCATGGTGAGACAGGTCATAAACAAATTTCGGTCTCATTAAAATGTGTCAGTGATTTAAATAGCTCCGTTCTAGTCATCGGAGTGGTTCCCAGACCTCCTCGACCTTCTAGTGGATTTTCCGAGGCTACTACCTCGAAGGCCAAATCTACTCAGACAACCTCACTTCAGGCGGTTCCATCAAGGGTTGTCCACTCTGGCCCTGACAGCTGCGGAGTCTATTGCCAAGTGTAGATGCCAATCATCTGACAAAGTCTACCAAGCCAAGTGGGTAATCTTTCGTTCTTGGTGCAGAAGACACAATATCTCATCTTCTCAGATGACCATAGCAGAAATAGCCAATTTTCTGCTATAATTAAGAGCCTCTAGAAGTCTGTCTACTTATACTATTAGAGGTTATAGGGCCATGTTAAGTTCTGTCTTCTGACATAGGGGAGTAGATCCTTCCTTGAACCAAGATATGTCAGACCTCTTACAGTCCTCTGACACTGCCACACAGGAGGAGGTAGGAGTGGTCTCCTGGAACTTAGAGGTAGTTTTCAAATGGCTGTCTGGTCCTTGTTTTGAGCCCCTTCGTTCAATTTCCTTAATGGACCTCACTAGAAAACACTTATTCTGGTAGCCTTAGTGACAGCGAAACGTGTTAGTGAGATACATGCATTGGATAAGGGAGTTGGCTTCTCCTAAGGGAATGGCAGTATATTCATTTACCCTGGGGTTTTTAGCCAAAAACAAGACCCCGTCTAAACCCTGGCCTCGTTCCTTTATCTTTAAGAATCTGACTGAAATATTGGGCCCAGGAGAAGAAGAGAGAGTTCTGTGTCCTGTGAGGGCAATTTAGTATTGCTTACACAGAACAAAGGGAATACATGGACTTTCAAATAATCTATGGTGTTCAGTCAAGAACCCATCTCGTCCACTGTCTAAGAATGCCCTGGCATTTTTCCTCAGAGACATTATCTCAGAAGCATATTCCCTGATTGGGTTTACCCTCTTTTAGAGTTAGAGCTCATGAAATAAGAGCTGCCGCCTTGTTGGCTTTCAAACATAACTTATCTCCCTCATCCATTTTACAATTGACTTTTTTGGAAGTGCAAGTTGGTTTTCGCATCCCGTTACTTGTGCAAAATGGAAACAGTGTATAATAACTGCAGCAGTACTTTATGTCCATTTTCTGTAGGTGGCATGCTGTTGGGGGAGAAGCTTAGGAAGCATCCTTTCCACCCTTTTTTCTCTTTGCCTTGACATAGTGTGTCGAGTCTTAGGGAAGCCTTGGGGTACTATGTACCTGGAGTATCCACCAGTATTTTAAGGGCTGGATGGTGGTTTGGTTTGTTTGTGTGGTGTAGGCGTTAGGTGACAGAGTCATTTTTTTCTGCTTTTTTTTTTTATTTTTATTCTACTGTACCCAGGGCAGGGGCAACATTTTATACTTTACTAGCCATCGGAATTGTCCTTCACTGCAAAGTTTGCACTGAAGTAGTATGCTCCTCACGGCTATACCGCCACACCACTATATGATAAGATGAGCGCCAACCAGAGGCAGTATCTTCCTGTAGCAGCTCTCTTATCAGGTAAGGAAATAACAAGCATTGTATCAACACTAGCAACTTTTTTTCTATTCTCAAATTCATTACCATTCTTAATGTTTTGGGGTAGTTATGTCCCTGCATCCCACCTCTTGTCAATGTGGGAACCAGCTTTGTATTTCCTTGGAAAGTTACTTATATAAAAATGACATTTTTATGATTAAGTGTTATATATACTCACAAGTAACTACATGATTAAAGCCCTCCCTCTTCCCCTCGCATAGACACAGGGGCATAAACAAATTGAAACTCTTTGCCGAGTTGTTCCTCTCTTTCCCCTGAAAGTGGGCGGGACAAGTCACCTACCCAAAACAAAACAGTGTGACCCACGAATTTCAAAATTTTAACTGCCGTGCGAATTGAAACTATAGCTATGCAATTACTTGGTAAGTATGTATAAAACTTTATCATAAAAATGTCATTTTGTACTATGTAAACAACTTAAATGTTTGTGAAACTAGTTAACTTGTGTATTATTTAGCATTTTACAAAGGACTAAAAGGGAGTACTGGAATGTATGTAACAAAGTACGTGCTAAAATTTTACCACATCTTATGCCTTAAAAAAAATTAAAAGTAAATTTTACCTAAATCTTAAAATTTAAAACTGCTGACTATCAACAAGTGGTAAAAACATTTAAAAATTACAGTAATAAATCAAGTATATTTCACTGCTTCAAATTGCTGCTTTTAGCTTTATTCCTGGTCCTGCAAATAATGAAGAATAAATAAAATAAAAACCTAACTAGTCACCAAAAACCTATGTGATGTAAAAATAGGTTTCTTTCACATGAAACCTTCAGTTTTATGAGATCACCAGACCAGTGCAGTATTACATTTAAAAAGACAAATATATTATACATAATACATTATATAAAAATTAACAGGCTTTCAACTATACCAGAATAAATACTACGTGCAATTACAACAGTATTTTGCAATATTATTATCACACAATATGTCACTTCAAGGTACGTTGTTTCCATTCACTGTAAAGAGATGTTACTGTTGTGTTTCTGGTTGAGATCATCAACAAACTCCCTTTTCAATATCTTCACACATCTGGAGATGGAAAATTTGTCATTTATAACAGTACAAGAATAAAAGCACAGCCTAAGAAATTTAAAACGATAACAGACTTCTTATTTTGAAAACTTCAAGTTTCATTTCATAGCAAACAGACCATACATTCACCATTTACCTGGTAATTACAGTTGGCATCAGATTATCCCAAATTACCAATGGTAAAGACCACTGTAGTTAACCAGGTACTAAAAAAAAAAAAAAAAAAAGCTCCATTTCCTGACCTGAACTCAACACTTCCATTTGGGGCATAGAATGTAAAGTAGACCAGATAAAATAAAATAATGATTTCCATAACCTGAAATACTGAAACTTAACTGAAAAGCCCAGATGTGTTCACATGATATAGTGTGTGTAAGATAACACACTTTTCAGGGAGGAAGAAGCAAAATCTCTTATGTACAGTCTGAGATGCTTCATTACAAATGGCAGGTACAGCATATATTCATGAAATTGGAGTATTCCTATCATGTGCTATGCGAAACATAAGAGAATAAGCTGCTGACACTAAGAAGGGAATGTTTTGAGCTACTCTAATAATTTTAATGGAAAATGTATTACAGTACTGTACAGGATGAAATAAAGCATTCTGTTTGACTGCCATACATAGCATAATGTTAATGCTTCACTGCCATTAAATGACTTAATCTTAAAACAATCCCAACATGAAATATCAAATTTCAAATTCCTGGTAATTATCAAAATTCATAAAGTGCAATCATTTCTAAGGACTAGGCCAAAATGACAGAATTGCAAAGAATGTCTATATTTAAAAAAGGACACAAGAAGCAATAAGGATAACAATAACACAGGATATAAAGTAAATGAACAGCTCAATGAGTACTGTAGATAAAAATGTGCTGTACAGACAAATACCACAAAATATGTCAAAAGAAGTCTATTATTATTAAATGGTCCAACAAGTTAAAATAAAGATATCCAACTACAGCTTCTGTTAAATTATTGTATTTGTATATTGTCACGAAGTGATCAAGTACCTGGTTATTAAACAACTATTAAATCTAAAAAATTTACCTCACTTCAGCCAGATACCTGAAACCTCATAACAATAATATTACGACTGAACACTCTAAAGGTAACAGTGATCCCTTAAAACTTGCTTATCACTTGAAAAATCAATCTAAGTTTATCAAGTTATGAGTGAGGTAATAACTATTAAGCAATAAATATACTAGAGGGGAAAGGGCATCACTCCATCAAACAACTATGATTGTTTCCCTGGTCCTAATTCACTTCAAAAAACACGGAGGAGAACAGAACATGGTTATCACTTACCTTGTGCATACATAAATAACCATATTCACTGGAGGTCAAAATGAAACACTGTACTTTCAAAACTTTAAATAAAAAAATTTATTTCCAAGTTCAAAAGTTACAAGTAGAGTTCAAAATCTCAAAAAAATTTACTATTACTTGAAAACAACATAAGATTTAATTAATTCTTAAACAAGATTAATTCATAAAACTTTATATTTATCAATAATTTATGTTAACTAAGCAAAATTCAAACTATTAAGGTTTACTCCAAATTTGAAAAAAGAAACCTTAAGAAATGAAATCAACACAAGTATTCAATGGTAAAGTATCAACACATATAAAGTGCTAACTAAATCAATGTTAATCATCAACACAAAATCTTGTGTAACACTGTGCAATTATAAACACAAGAACACACAAAAGAAATGTAAAGACAAGAACATGTAAAAATGCACAAAAAGTTTATCAACAATAATTTCACTAAGGCAAAATCTGTTTAAAGAGTATACAGGCAGTCCCCGGTTTACGACGGTTCCGGCTTATGACGTTCCGAGGTTACGACGCTTTTCAAATATATTCATCAGAAATTATTTCCCGCTTACGACGCATGTTCGGGGTTACGACGGCGTCAGACGCCGATCCGACGGAAGAAATATGGCCTCAAAACGGCAGAATAATCATAATTTGAAGGTTTTTTTGATGTAAAACTCAATAATAATGCAGTTTACATCGTTTTCAATGCACCCAGAGCATTAAAAGTAAGGTTTTCTTATGATTTTTGACGATTTTCGACGATTTTCCGGCTTACGACGCGGCGCAAGAACGGAACCCCCGTCGTAAACCGGGGACCGCCTGTATATACCTTTTAAGAAATTACATCCACCTTTTTTAAAAAGATCATATTCACCTTTTTAAAAGATCACATTCACATTTTTACCATGGTAAAGAAATAAGTAAATACCACTTTACCTTATACAAGTCTCTGCATACCATTACACCACTCCTTTTTCCTCAGTAAAAACACTTGTACCTCAGGCCTGTTACAATACAATCTCTCTTATATCAGACTCTACCAAGGGGGACATTAAATATTATTAAGAGTTCACAAAACTTATAGTTTGGGAGAGTGACCACAATTTTACACTCTTCTATATGGAGAGAGAGAGAGAGAGAGAGAGAGAGAAAACCACCCTATTTCTACCAGGTCTCTATCTGAACTAACTTCATTTTACCAATATCTTTAATGCCCATCTTATACAACTTTTTTATAATACCATGTGGTGTCATATGCCTTTTCCAAACCAAAGAAAACTCCTATTGTTTGGCTCTGTTTAGCAAAACCTAGTTGTATTTGGTTTGACAGTCTGAGCAAGGAATCTAAAGTAGATCTAGTTTTCCTAATGCCAAACTGGAATGGAGAAAGCAATTTATTTGTTTCTAAGTACCATACAAGTCTGGTGTTAATTATCTTTTCCATCAGCTTACAAACACAACTGTTGACAGCTATTAGTCTGTACCTGCTGGGTAAAGCAGGATCCTTGTTTGGTTTCTTCATAGGAAGGATTAATGATAATATCCAGCTCTTAGGAATAATACCAGTTTCCCAGATTTCATTTATATCTAAAAGAAATTTCTTTGACTTTTCTGGGAGATGTTTCAGCATTTCATAAAGTATTTTATTTTCACCAGGGGCTGATGATTTGGTATTCTGCAAGGCATCTTCGAGTTCCTCAGTGTAAATTTTGCATTATATGGTTCAAAAATAGTTTCACTTAAATCAAGAGAAATCTGGGTATTTCTAATGTCTTGGAATTCTAGAGAATGGTTCTCAATACTCAATATTCTCGAGAAATGTTCTCCTGATTTTTCTGCGACCCTCTCTAGTTGGGCAATTAGGTCACCAATTACCTTAAGGGTAGGCTGAGGTTCAGGGATGAACTTGCCATTTAGTTTTTTTTAATTTTCTTCCAAATCATTTTGGATGGGGTTTTTGAGCTAATGCCATTAATGTAGTACATCCATGACTCCCTTTTTGCTTTTTTAAAATATTTATTTTGCTGGGCCACAGCACATTGGTAAATAACTTTGGCTTGGGCAGTTCCACTCCTCTTATACTTTTTTAGTATTTTCTAGTGGTCTTTCTCATACTACTGCAGGGTTTGTTCTGCCAAGGAATTGCTGGTCTGCAGGGATTCCCTTTTGTTGCTGGAACAGAGGCAATTGCACTGTTGATGGCAGTGTCATTAAAATAATTGTATGCCTCTGAGATGGATGGAAATGATTTTACATTCTTGTCCATGAAAACAAACTCGCTAAATTTCTTCCAATCTGCTTCATCTACCTTGGGAGATGACTCAGACGGCTGATTTTATATGAACTGGGAAGTGGTCCCTCCCATTTGGATATTCATTTACTGACCATTCATAATCAAAGTGAACACTAGATGAGCAAAAGCTCAGATCGATAGCCGAATAAGTATTGGAGTAGATGTTATGCTAAGTCATGGCTCCATTATTAAGTATAGTGATATTATGACCATCATAATACCCTCCAACATCCTACCCTTGGCATCTGCTGTGTTCCCACCCCATAGGTGGTTGTGAGCTTTAAAATCTCCAAGAAGGAGGAAACGAGTAGGAAGCTGATTGATCAGTAAATGAATATCATTATAAGTGAAGTCCAAAAGAAAAGTATACCTTAGTTTAACCAGACCACTGAGCTGATTAACAGCTCTCCTAGGGCTGGCCTGAAGGATTAGACTTATTTTACGTGGCTAAGAACCAATTGGTTACCTAACAACGGGACTTACAGCTTATTGTGGGATCCGAACCACATTATAGCGAGAAATGAATTTCTATCACCAGAAATAAATTCCTGTAATTCTTCACTGGCTGGCCGGAGATTCGAACACCGGCTCTGCAGAGTGATAGCCAAGAACCATATCAACCAGTCCAGCGAAGAACTTAAAGAAGTCCAAATCAGGAGGAAGATAGATGAAGCAAACAGTAATTTGCTTGTCTAAAATGAAAGTTACTGCTACAGCTTGGAGAGGAGTATTAATTGATAGCAAGGAGTGTTGCAATGACTTATGCGCAATAATTGCTGCACCTCCCTTGGTGGAGAATTATATATGCTGTAATTTAAACCAGAATTATCGTGTGTGCTTCCAAGCTTAGTTTCCTGGAGACTCACAGTACCTTCAGCTCTTCACTTCGAGCCCTAAGACCTCTACAGTTCCATTGTAGTACTGATGTGAAAACTATTTTTTGGGCTTGGTGGAAGGCCCTTTGGATGGAGCCTTCTCATTTACTCTCTTTTGTTTATGAGCATTATCAAGAGATGATTTCAAAAGGACTGGTCTTGACAGGTTTGGTTTATTATCTATTGATTTACTGGTGTCGTTTTGTTTCCCTTTCTCGTCAGTTTGTTTAAATTCAGGCTGGGGTTCTTGCATCGAGCTTAGTATTTTGTATCTATTACTAAGTGGTGCATGTTTAATTGGATTTGATGGAGGAGAGAATGAGGGGGGAACGTCTCCTCTCTTGGTGCTTTTGCTCCTCAGTCTCCATTAAATCAGGCAGAGACTCTGCCTGAGACAATTCCAAGGTGGTTGGGTTAAGTGCCATCTTATCCTCCTTGGAGGCTTGTGCTCTAGCCTCAACAGGCCAAGCACCTGACCCAGATGGCTGGGCCGCTGAGCCACTACCACAGGGGTTGATGCACCTGCTACATAAGAGGGTGCTCCCACTGCACCCCTAGTGGTAGATAAGGGTAGTGGCTTAAGAACTTGAGCATAGCTCCTAGGTTGTTGTCCTAATTGTCTTTTTGGAAAACCAATACTTATATGCTTTATTTAGTGCAGAGTTCAGATTTGTAAACTTCAAATTTGCAAATTTCACAAGTTTTGTAATTGGATTTATGTTCCAGTTGACAATTAACACATTTTGCTTTTCTATTACATTCATCATCATGATGGATACCAGAGCAATTTATACAAATTTTAGCATTTTCGCAAGTTTTTTTATGGGTGGCCAAACCTATAGCAATGATAGCACTACATTGGTCTTTGCTGGAAAGGATGTACTCGTACCCTTTCATTTTCAAATATGACAGGAGAAGGTACTTCAGAGTCTACAAAGGGCAAAATGATCATGTTGGCAATAGCTGCCTTTTTCACTCTCCAAACTGAACTGGGGCTCATTTCTAGAATTTCTTCTTCTGTCATGTCGTATAGGTCTTTATCAAATAGGACTCCTCTACCATAACTAAACCTTAAGTGGGGCTTGATCTTTGTAATCAGTTCATCATTTTTTATGTCCAACAAGGTCAGCATATATGCTTGGGCAACCCATAGCTGCCCTAGCCTTTTCATTAAGCAATTTTGGGGTGCTTCACCTTAATTTCCTTTCTTGATAGGACTCAAATAAAGATAATTACTGTAATATAATCAACAACTTCAACCCTACTGTACTTCTTTCCTAAAACCCTTTTCTCTCAGCTTACAATGGCCTATGTCTTTTTGATGCATGCTATTTGGGTCAGTTTTGAAGAGCTTTGGGAGAATCCTTACTCCTCTAAGGTATTCTGGTAAAACCTGCAAAGCCACTACTTTTCATGGTTAATCTGTGGCACCAGTAATCTTTAGACTATATATTTTATTGAATTACATTACTTTCCTTCTACTTCCCACTGTCCTAATTCTTGCCTCATGTATCCCTCACAATTAAGGCCAATCTTTTTGTAAAACCACCTTATTCTTGTTTCAACTGGTTTTTATCAAACAAGTGGATTAAGTTGCCTGTTCCAATATAAACTATTATTAAAATTAAGTATCTTATTACACATAGCAAATGAAGTACAACATGGTACAGAGTAAAACTACAAGACAATTTTACAGCTATTACATTTAATACTAACCTTTTGTACTGTGGTGATGTGCGAAACTTTGCTATATCCAAACTTGGAGCATGGGGCATGTGAATTATGAATGAATTGGGCAACACCACAAAGTCAAAACCAATAACATGAAGCTCCATAATATGAGAAACCTGGAAAAGCCAAATACTTGTGACAGTGCTAAAGGTATATAAAGTTATTTATATATATATATATATATATATATATATATATATATATATATATATATATATATATATATATATATATATATATATATATATATATAAAAACCAAGTATCCATTATTTTACTTATGCCATACTGCCCAACATTGCACAGTGGTATTAGTCAAGGATTGATAAATTAACAAGCAAAAGAAGTCCTGAATCTTTCTGTAAGTAGGTACAGTAAACCCCCCGTATTCGCGGTCTCACGGTTTGCCGACTCACCTATTCGCGGATTTCTCTGTGGAACTTATATACACATTATTCGAGGAAGATTCGCCCATTTGCGGTATTTTTCACCAAGAAATATTCACTTATTACTGTATTTTCACATAATTTTCATGACTAAATGCATTTTTTGTGATAAAACTATTAAAATACTCAACTATAAGCATTTTTAGGGATTTTTTTTGTGTTTGAACTATCAAAATAGGCAGTTCTAAGTGTTTTTAGAGGGGTTTTAAGTATTCACAGATTTTAGCTATTCGCTGGGGGGGGGGAGTATGCATCCCCTGTGAATACGGGAGGTTTACTGTATTCCTCACTGAAAAGGGACCCTTTACTTGGTTAATCGCAAATATCTTAGCTATCTTGGCTATGATGTTTGGTGCACAAATTTCATGAAATTCCCAATGACAATTCCTTTACTATATTTAAGTATAGTTTACATTGAATACCAATAATGTTGCCTAAGGTAGCCAACTACTTAACCTAAATATTCAAGTGATGTTATGCTAATTTTCTTTCTCTATGTCAAATGCTTGTTGCTGGCTCTGATAAACAGACTGCATTTTATTTATGATGTTATTCTTAACAATATGACATAGTAATTGTTTCAAAAGGGTGCAACATAGAAGAGAGCTCTGTCAACACAAATGCATTACGGTACTTGACATCTGCCTTATTGTGCATCTGTGTAAACTTCTTTTGGAACAGCCTTTTCATATAAGTAACTTAGTAATTACATAGCTATAGTTTCCTCTTGCACGGCAGCTTGAATGAAAAAATTCGCGGGTAACACTTTACAGTTTAGTGCAGGTGACTGGTCCCACCCACTAACGGGAATACCAGGAACTACTTAGCAATGCCCCTCATTCTATTTCTGCTGGCGTTCGAGTAACATCGAGTGCCGATGGCAGCTTGGTTTTTAGATCTGACTGTCGGAGACTGGATTTCGGTGAAGTATTATCGCTGTTTTCGGGTAGCCTTCATGCTTACAGCTTTTAGGATCAGTATTTTATTGTTTTGTTATTAAGATCTAATTCAAGTTTATTTCTTTCACTACAGTAGCAAATTTGCAATCAATTGGTCAACTACCAGTAGCATAATTTACCAATTAGTGTAAATTGCATTCACTACCACCTTTACCGACTAGCATAATAAAATGTAAATATTGTGTTCGCTATGGAACCAATATTTTTGTTGATGAAATACCCTGGGTACTTCAGCTTTTGTTGGTAAAGGGTAACTTTCCTTTTCTGATGAGCATAATAAACGTATATTGTATTCGCTACGGGACTGATATTTTCGGTAATGAAATGCATATCCCAAGTCTCCATTGATGTTTGATAAGAACTGAGATACTATACAGTAACCCCCCCCCCGGTATTCGCGTTCTCACGATTCGCGGACTCACCTATTCGTGGATTTCTCTGTGGAACATATATCCGCATTATTTCTTGAAAATTCGCCCATTCACACTATTTTTCACTGAGAAATATTCACTATTTACTGTATTTTCATATTTTCATGACTAAATGCACTTTTTGTGATAAAACTATTAAAATACTCAGGTTTGAGCATTTTTAGAGGGTTTTTTTTGTTTGAACTATCAATATAGGCAGTTCTAAGTGTTATTAGAGGGGTTTTAAGTATTCGCGGGTTGTAGCTATTCATGGGGGGGTGGCTGTGGTGCGCATCCCCCACGAATACAGGGGCTTGCTGTATGCATGTATGTTGGTAAGCTGTGTACTTCAACTGTTGTTGGTTAAGAATAACTTTCTTTTCCGAGTAACATAATAAACATATATATTATGTTTGCCACTGGACCGATATTTTTGGTAATAAAATGCATATCCCAAGTCTCCAATGATGTTTGATAGGAATTGAGATATGTATGTATGTTGGCACACTGTGTACTTCAACTGTTGTCGGTTAGGGTTAACTTTCCTTTTTGGAGTAGCATGATAAACGTAAATATTGTGTTTGCCAACAGAATGATATTTTCATAATGAAATATATATCTGCAAGTCTCAAATAGCATTTGACAGAAATGGACATATGTCTGTCTGTGTACTTCTACTATTGTCGGTAAAGGATTAATTGAACATCCTCATACACTTTTTTTTGCAGAGATCTGGAAGTGTAAGGGCAGTATGTAGTAGGGAGAGGAATTGTGCTTAATTTTAGTTGCTTTTTGAACAAAGTAGCCATTCTTGACAGCCAGGAACCATGCTACGAGCGCCCAAAGTGTTCATCAACCCTTGAACTCTTAGCTCCCAACCTACTACTGTAGCTTGCCTGACACCAATTCCAGCCTGGCGCCAACTCTCCCTGCACCAATTTTCTCTCCTGCTACTGGCCCTTGTTATTTTTCCCCACTTGCTCCTGCGCCTGGCTCCCTTGCTTCCTTCCCATGCCATTGCCAGCCTTGTGTTTAGGCTGACAGATGTTAACCTTGTGATAGTAAAATGTTGTGCAGTGGAGGAGGTGTCTATTCATCCCTCGATTCTCCTAAACAAAGGTCCCTGTCATACTTCCCTAAACCTTGGAGGAGACATACTGGAAGTCCAAGGGAGGTCGGGGTGTTGCAGGTCCCAGGTATTTAAAGACAGCCACTGGAAAGGCATCTTACTGGATGTGTGGTGGAGGTGGTGGCTATCCACCCCTCTTGGCTCTCCTAACCCAGTCCCTGTCAGACTCCCCTGAACCTGGAAGGAGGCATACTGTCGATCCTTGGGAGTCCGAAGGGATTTTACCCCCCCGATAGCTGCCTCTCAGTCGAGCCTGCTGTCCGCAGGTGTCAACGGACAGCCATTGGAAAGGCGTCCACAGAGATGTTTTTTCTAGTGATAGTCCAGTGTAGACAAAACGCCGATGGCTAGTGAATCTTGGCCACTTAAAGGCATTTTTCAGTTGACAATCACTGTTCTCTGTTCCCCCGTCAGCATCTCAGGGAGCAGGAGTGTAGTCCACACCTTTTTACATCTGGGACAGTCTTGAACTTTTGTCTCCTGAACTTCTGGTTGTCGAACACCAGTATTGGTGCCAAGCGGACCATCAGTGTCCAAGCGTTCTTTTTGTCCGATTCCATAGCGCCCTATAGCACCGGAGCTCTTCTTCATATAGAGCTTCCAGCACCAGCTCTCATGTGCCTGGTGCCAGCCTACCAATGGCTGACGCCAGTCTCTCTTTAGCTCAGAACCTGTCTCTTCTGGGAACATACAGTTGTTCTGTTTTGAGCACAATTTCCAATTGAAAGCCTGGCTCTGGTCTTCAAGTGGCTAATGCTAGTCTTTGATCATCAGGTGTCCTCTCTGCAGTATCAAACTCCCTCCTTTGAGTACCATACAAATGCTCTCAGGCAGTTTTGTCCCTTTTTAAGCTTGTTCCACCTTCGTCTAGAGTTCCAGTTGACCCGAATCACTTTCTTTTGTGACATCAGTTAGTGTCTCAAAGCACTGTCCTTTGCAGACAGGGACTTTAGTGTACTGATTTATGAGCTTGTTGAAGAAAGCTATCACCTCTACAGGGAGTTGGGAATCTAACTTTGGTTTTTAAGGGAGCAAGACAAGTGTTTTTTGTCCTTTACTCCCTCTGATCCTTAGTTTTCCTGGTGTAGTTCTTGTCAAGATTTTGAACTAAGGGTCTTTCTTGACTGACCTCAGGAGCAGGGGCTACGAAGATAGGAGTCTCTAAAGCGTTGCCAAGAGACATGGCTTCGGGTGGTCCCTTAATCCTTTCCTATGCGGTAAGGACAGTTAAGTTAGTTTTTTGAGATTTCCACTCCTTCGTTGGGATTGCAAGAAGGGAGTCTTGGTTCTCTTTTTTCTACTTGGAGAAACACTCAGTCACTATCAGTCCTCTTCTTCGCCTTCTGCTGTCTACCAAGAGAATCACAGTATCCTTGGTCCTTTATCCCCTTGGAATGATATCTTCCCTCCTCGATGTTCTTTTGTAAAAGACTTTTCATGGGCTCCAGGCAGAAGGAAGAGCCATGAACCCCTCTTAAGTGGTGCATGATCAATTTCAGAGCTCCTGGCATCAGCATTCTGGCGCTGAATCCCGAGCTCCTGACACCTGTTCCAGAGTTCTTGGCACTTTTTAGCTATATTTTAGCTATACTAGGCTCTCACCTCTGAATGCCTAGTTCCTTTTAACAGACTTATTCTTCTAGAGCATTGTGATTGACCGCAGCAGAAGTTGTCGCTTCTGGCTTTGTTCAAGACCGTTTTTATCCCATGGCCGGGCTTTGGTGTCTTTCGTGGACTTTCCAAGTTCCTGTGAGTCTGTCAGACATTAGCTTTGGCCAAGCACAATTCCACATATGTTTTCAGTCTGTACGAGGTGTCATCGAGTCCAAGCTGGGTGTTATTGCGTAAGAAGTCGATCCTGCCCTGATGGCCATGTCTCCGTGGCTGTCAAGTATTGGCAGGGTCGACAGCTAGTCCACTTAGTTGTCTGCGAGTCTGCTCAATGTTATTCGAGTCGCTCAGCTGCAGAGACTAACCGAACAGTCCTGTCGTCCATTCTCTGGGGCGTTCGTATGAAGTTCCTGGTTATGTAGGATAATGTACTTCGTTTTTCTTGTCCACATACAGACTCCAAATGTATCGCAAACCTGTCTTACGAGACAGAGTATGCCAGTTCGGGAGTTGTTAGGCTTTGACAGCTTTGGCACAGGCCTCATATCGAGTCTTCACCCTGCACAGGGACAAGGAATCATAGCCAGGCTCCGTTGTTTTTTTCCCCAAGACTAGAATTTTCAGTCAGACTTACAGTGGTACCTGTCCGAATTTAGTCTTTTGGAGGAAGTCCTTCATCATGAGACTAGCCTTAGACTACTTCTCACTCTTTGTTCTAGTTGAGGGAGCCCGCTTGGGGATCCGGGAATTTCTGGGACGTGTCTCCGGGGGAACGGAATTTTCACACTATGCCATAGAGCTGGAAGCCTTTCACGTAAGGCTTCAGTCCTTCTCGACCCTCACTCTTTCCTAGACTGTGGTATTCCTTTAGATTAGACCACAATCCTTATGTTTTTACACTAGCATTCGCCCCCAAGCGACGAATTTTTTTTTTTACTATGAACGGCTGATCGAATTTTTTCTAGTCCAATTGGAACTTCTTGTGGATGGACTGAGCCGTCAGAAACTCACTCTTATTCTCGAGTGAACCTTGATTTCCCTGATCTGTCAAGTTTTGTGCCATCTGTGGGGCAGGCCGACCTTGACTGTTTGCCAACTTAACCCCTTCGGTACCGTGACGTTTCTACGACGTCATAGAAGGTACAGTAACGCTCCCTAGGACGTATATATGTCGTCATAACTCCACAACGCTATAGGAAATGCTTGTAGTGCTGGGTTATGTCTCTTACTTATTTTTGCAGGTGTGGGTAGGCTGTACTAACCAACAGTAAGCTGCTGCTCCTTTTTTTTTTCAGCCACTCATGGACATTCTTGGCTGTGACGTCACAGCCTTCTCATCATCAGTTTATGCACAGTCATGCTCAAGTTTACATGTCTGTTTTTTTCATGATTTTCTTTGTTTTACCTTCGTTTTCACAGCAATAAAGTATGAGTGAAAGCAGTGATATCTCTTCCGAGGAATATTTTCCTTCTGAGAAAGAATATGAGAGCAGTGATGAGCTCTCAAGTGATGAAATAAGTGAAATAAGTGATGATGAAGTTGAAGAACGAGAGGTGGACGGTGGCTGGACCTATGTTACCAACATTGAGGATTGTCGCCCAGCAATGATGCCAGACTTTCATGATGACTTTTCAGGGCTAAATAAAGCGCTTGGGGATACACCTTTTCTTACGCATGGGGATGCATATAATTTTTGTTTTTATGATAAAGTGATGAAAACTCTTTGCTTATGGGCTAATGAGAGAGCTGCATTATTTTTTTCAAGAAAATCCCCAGAAAAAAGGGAAATTTCATGGGTTGATATGGCGAGAGGTAAAAGAGGGGGATATGTATGTTTTTTTTTATTTGATTTTGGCTGTGTGTGTGCGTGCGTGCGTGCGTGCGTGCTCGGCAAGAAAAGTGAGGATACAGTTTTCATTAAATTTCGTTTATCGAATTTCAATTTTTTTCTTACAGAAAACACATAATCTTGGTAAATTTACTCTAGAATATGAAAATACAATGCAAATTATATCATATATGTTAAATCTGCAAAAGAAAAACGTTCAGATACTTAAAAACGCCATGCATGTCCGAAGTAATCAGAATTTCTCAGATGACTTTGTTCATAGAGATCTAAAAGATAGTATGTGGATATCTTGGTGTAGTACTATTCATCAGAACGGCAATATTTACTTGTTTTCTGTTATGAACAGGCTTATTATTGCATCATCATACAAGGTAATGATAATTTCTTTAATTTTTACACATTCATGTTTGTATATCACGGTGTTAAAAGTCAGCTGGAATTAATGGCAGTAAATGTTGTGACACCTAGGGTAGGTTGGCCAAATCTATTTAAATCCGCAAGAGCGTTCTCTATGATGTGAAGGGCAGCGCGGGAGCTTCAGGGGGAAAACACAAGTAACTGGATGTTTCTTGACGTTGCCATAGTTTCTCTCTCTCTCTCTCTCTCTCTCTCTCTCTCTCTCTCTCTCTCTCTCTCTCTCTCTCTCTCTCTCTCTCTCTCTCTCTCCATTGCTAAAACATACTATACAAATATAGTATAGCTCAGTCTCTAAAAGAAAAAATAATGAAATGAGTAGCTCTACTGATAGGCCTAGGCTTACACAACAGCAACTCTCTCTCCATTGCTAAAACATACTTTACAAATATAGTGTCGCTCAATCTCTAAAAGAAAAAAAATAATGAAATGAGTAGCTCTACAGTACATATAGGCCTAGGCTTACACAACAGCAGACTCTCTCTCTCTCTCTCTCTCTCTCATCATAACGATGCATTCGTTCCTTTTCGTTGGACATTGCTCAAATTTTGGACATTGCTCAAATTTAACTCTTGATTTCATTATGGAAGATCTCATTTCCAATTATGCAAGCATTCTATTCAATGTGGTGTCAAATTCATTTGTGTAAGGTTGCTTGGCAAGTTATGTCGAAAAATGTTTATTTTGCTCAGAACTGTCACTGCAAATTACAACTTGAACGAATACTGTAAAACTTACCACTGCATTTAAGTATCAATGATTTCAGAATCGTAGAATATGATTGAAAGTTATAAGAGGTCAAGCAAAAAACAAACACAATAAGACGGAAGCTCCTCCCCTTTCTAAAGTTGCCAGATGTTGCATTATTGGGCAACATATGTCCAAAGATTTAAAAAAACTGTATCCTCACTTTCCTTGCCGAGTGTACATATATATGCACGTGTGTATATTTTGAATTCACGTTCATTTCCATTAATATACAAAGCAGAATGGATGCTATTAAAACCTTTTCTTTCATGGTAAGTTGGGAAAATGCGGGATACAGCATCTCACCAATTATGCATCATGCGGTACCGAAGGGGTTAAAGAAACCTTCTAGCATAGGCAACGGACACCATTCTGCAAGATCTTTCTAACTTGGACTTCTACGCTTTTCCACCATTCGACATGGTCAAGGAAAGCTGGATTTTTTCAGACTCGTCAGAACATTATGACGTCCCTCGTAGCCCTGTTCTGAATTGTAATTTAAGGTTCCCGGTTTGCTGCGATTGATTGGTGGACTCTTCCAGAATCCTTCCACCTTTCATAACTTCTCGAACAATCTCACTTCAAGAGACACCATCAAGGGTGGTACGCTCTTACGTGGACAGGCTTTGGACTGTCTGGGTGTTTATCAGGAAGGAGAGATTTTTTCAGAGTTGCTACAAAGACATTTGAGAGGCAGACAGGGGTATCAAGCCCTTCCATGACCTGGATCCGTTCTCTCTCTCTCTCAAGAACGTGCTCTGGGTTCCCAGGAGCACCCATCAGCCTGGGTTTTTTCCTCACCTGACTTCCATCTCGCCTGGCGCCAGCTACAGCTGAGCACGAGCTCTACCCCGAACTTCCAGAAGCGCCTGCCAGCTCCCGACCGATTAGTCAGCTGGTGACCAACTCTGCTGGCCCCACCTACAGCCTGGTTCCAGCTCAGTACACCCAGCGCCCTGTGCCAGCTTCTGATCATCTGGTGCCAATTCTCCCCTCATCCCTGGGTCTGGGGAAGAGTAAGAAGCTCTCTTTTTTGTTGGAGTCTTCCAGTATGACCTGAACAGGATTGGAAGCACAGGGGGTCATTGATAACCTCTAGTGTTCTGGCACCCTCCGTCTAAGAACGTATGGTCCTCTCTTGTGATTGGATTTGTTTTCTGAGGCAACTCTTAAGTTTCAGAAGAGCTTGTGGCTTACTTTTAGGGAAAGCTAGAGACATCAGTACAACCTCTACCTCATTAGCTTTCAGGCAGTGTGCCCCTGACTTCCAGTCTACAATTGACCTTTTCTGAGACACACTCAGATGTAGGAGAGCATTTTCCTCCTTTTAAGGAAAACTGTTAAGAAAAACTAAGGACATCAAAACAGCTTCTACCTCATTAGCTTTCAGGCACTGTATGCCCCTGTCCCTAATGTCCATTCTACAGTCGACCTACTGCAAGTGTAATTGATCTTCACTTCTCACTTTTTTGAAGAATGTTAAGACAGTGTCAGATTCCTGCAGTACCTTGCGGTCATTTTTAGCAACTGGCATGGCACTGTGGAAGGAAGCATAAGATTTTCTCCTCCTATCCATTCACCATGTAGTAAGGTGCCAAGATTTGTGAGAGCCGGGGGGTACAGTGTACTTGGAACATCCATCACTTTCAGTGGATTGGGTCATGGTCTTTATTTCAGTGCAGGTGACAGTCTTATCTGGTTGTACTTATATTGGTACTGTGCCCAGGGCAAGGGCACTTTTTGATGTATGCTCAAATCTGACGCTACATGATTCTTTTTGTATCATCCAGAATCTCAGACTCAATGTAACGTTGCCAAGCAGTGTTAAACTTTTTTTTTTTCATTTCTAATGTCATGCATGTCAACAACTTTGGGAATTCACACTATTTTTTCTATGGTTATAAAACAACATGATCCCTTTTATGCACTGGTATACAGCAATTCATGATGTGTGTGATTTGAACAAATTTTTTTTTTTTTTTTTTTTACACTGCTTAGATCAAAGCATGGTGTGATAAGGTTAGCAGTGCCATCAGTGACAGCGAAAGTTAGCAGTGCCATCAGTGACAGTGCTCTTAACATGCTACCCAGGCTGGTCAACGTAACTACCTCTGCAGCATTATAGCAGTAGACCTAATAAGCTCAACAGTCATAACATTTTCAACACAGAAATATGTATTACAAGTTTTCTTTGAATGTTGAAGTTTCAGGCTGTGTTCAACTTGTCTGTATGTTGCAAAAACCAAAGTATGAATTACAAGTTTTCTTTGAATGTAAGTTTTAGGCTGTGTTCAACTTGTCTGTATGTTGCAAAATGATTTATAAGCTTAAAAAAATAATCTAAGCCTTCTGAGATGTAATCTGTTACCAAAGAATTTATTTGTAGAGATTACCTGCTCTTTGAGGAATAAAAAATTATGATTTTAATTATATGGAGAAGATGGCTATTAATCGAAATATCTATTAGTATTAATGTCAAAGGCTGTGGAACACTTGTTTTTTAACTGGCTTTAAATATTATTTTCTTAAAGTCCTTCTGCTCACTTTTGGTGTTTCATCTATTCATTCATAAGGTTAAAAATTTTCCTAGCCTAAACCGTCCAAAAATGCTGTTCACGTTGTTCTTCTTCTACTATACAATCCAGCTTACGTCAACAAAAACCACAAAACAGACTCACAAACCAAAATTACCGACCTCACCATCAGAGAGCTCTCTCTACCGTACTACAATCTGTTCAACTCTGCCGCCCGAGTTTGTTTACATTTTTCTCCGTCCCGCCATTTTTGTCCTATGATGTCACAAGAAGATACTTTTTAAACATAAAGAGTGCTTTGCTATAAGAACATCTTATAAAATTAAACATGCTTTTTATACATTTTATAATGCCCATACCATTTCACTAACGCAGAAAATAAAACTAAAACAATGACGACTAACATATAAAAGTAACATATAATCAAAGGTAACTTGAAGTGCAAGAATGTGCAGATAACTTCATATGATTTCTGCCAGAAATTGTTAATGTAGAGATGTGAATACTATGTGTAAAGTAAAGAAATCTAACACACCTAGGCCTAGGAATAAAATTTTGGCTTTAATAAAACAATAATTGCATACGCAAATATTTGCTAGTAAGCCATAGTTTTTGAAGTGGTTAAGAAATATAACTTAAATAATTTTATTTTTATGAAATTCCAATTATTCCTCTAACAAATATAAAATAAATAGTTTCAAGATGATTTTACTGTCACTACTCATTGTACACCTATGTTACACCAGGTGGTTCATGTCGCCCCACCACTAATGGTTGCATCTCACATGCTCCACTTACACGTTGATATCAGTGGAAGCATTCTACTTTTGCATTTAATTATTTACATTTTTTCAGTGTTGAGGAGTAAAAACAATCAAGTAGGACTATTTCAAATTTTATGGTTGCACTGGAAGCAATATTAATGTTATGGCAATTTTTTTTTTTTTTTTATGTAACATTTGAACTGAGGTTTGATGATGACCATTTTTTGTCAAGTGCATCGGTGATGAGCGAACGCAAGTTCTGAAAATGTTTTGTAACTGTTTTTCCGAAATCTTGCTACACATACATATTTTCATAAAGTTTTGAAATATATGACAGATTTCACTCTTATGAAACATATTATGGACTTATTGTATGCAATAATCGTGTTTTTGCATTGAAATAATAAATAAATATGGAGCATGTTAGGTTGCCAGTTAGTGAATTTTGAACAAAATCCTATGCAGCCATGTAGCATCAGTTAGTTCCTTGTTGGGCGAGTGGGTTCCGTTCTCATCTAGCACTCTGCTGGCCGTGAGTTTGAATCTCCGACTGGCCAATGAAGAATAAGAGGAATTTATTTCTGGTGACAGAAATTCATTTCTCGCTATAATGTGGTTCGGATTCCACAATAAGCTGTAGGTCTCGTTGCTAGGTAATCAGCTGGTTCTTAGCCACATAAAATAAGTCTAATCCTTCGGGCCAGCCCTAGGAGAGCTGTTAATCAGTTCAGTGGTCTGGTTAAACTAAGGTACACTTAACTTTTTTCTGAGCATAGCTGTACATCTTTTCAGCGATCAGGCATGTCCTCCACTGCAAGACTCCCACTAACATAGAGACGACCCTTGGCTCAACCGCTATGCCACTACAGGTCAAGACGAGCATCAACCACAGACAGTTCTCTACTGCAGGCTCTCTCAACTAACAAGGAACTACAAGCAATGCTAGCAATTTTTTCTATTTTAAAATCATTACATGACTTAATGTTTTGAGGTACAATATGCACATATATCCCACCTCCTGTCAATGTGGAACCAAGCTATGTAAACAATATGTTCCATGTATCCCACCTCCTGTCAATGTGGAATGAGCTCTGTAATTACTGGGTAAGTTACTTATATAGAAAGACATTTTTTTATTCAAGCTGCCGTGCAAGAGGAAACCATAGCTATGTGATTACTGGGTAAGTATATATAAATTTTATTTTATTATAAAAATATCATTTTTATTCACTGTTTACTTGGATTTCCTCAATTTAGTGAAGGATATTTTTTTTTTCCGAGGTAATCTGCATGTTAGTTGATGATAGAAATATCTCGACAACGAATAATCATACAAAGTTTTCAGTGTCTGTGAAAGTGAGTTTTTACTTCATATGCAAAGTGCATCCTTTACTATTTTGAGTATATTCCTGTTCAAGCTGTTTGAAACTATGCTAAGTATACACAGCTTTTAGAGGTATTTTGTAAAATATGCCTAAAACTCCAGCTTCTACAAAGAAAACATTTAAAATTTGTTTAATAATAATGAGCACAATCTTCAGACCATGTTGTTGCTGCCTCTTGCAATCAGGACCATGGGTTTTATGGTTAAGTACAGTATTAAAAATCCCTTTTGTATACAATGTCAGAGCAAGGTTATTCTCCTGAACAGATGCCTAATGGGGCAACTTAAAAGTGTCGCCTGTTATCTATGCTGTATCAGTAGTCATTCACTTCTGTTCAAGTAAAAGCTAGTCCTGTCTTACCAGTCTCACTGTGATCACTCATTTTCATAAAATGCAATAAAAGTAAACATAGAACATAACTCAGCAAATTTCATTTACATTAAATAGGTGGGTGTCTGTGAGAAGAAAAGGCTAGCCTGGAACTTGATTCTTAATAGCAAGTTGGGATTGGAATTATTATATTGATATAATTATTTCACAACTATATCTATAGTTAGTATTCATATCTTAATCAGTCAACATAAGTAAATATAAAATGATGTAACTTATTTCTGTCTTGCTCCAACACTGGAACTTTGCCTGCAACACAAGCCAAAAGCAAATTGAAAGTATTCACCACTTAGGTAGCTAATTGGGATCATTATTTCACAAGTTTGAGTATTACAATGTTGTTTTAAAAACTTTTAATTGCAAGCATAATATGTTCATTAATATTTGTCCTAATTTTAAAATGTATGTATACCATACATGTAATATGTATGTTGGTTGTAGCATTTGTTAAGTGACTTCAAGACTTAACCCTTTAAAATGTGTATACATGTAATTTGTATGCTGGTTGTAGCATTTATTAATTGACTTCAAGACTTAACCCTAAATTTAATAAACATTAATTCAGTACTACAGTACAATGATTTGTGACATAATAGTATTGTATTACCTGATTCAAGAACAATCTGCTCTCTTTCCACAAACAACTTTAAATTTTATTATTTTATACATGATAATAGACTGTTAGTGTATTTTCTTGTCACAAAGTTCACATGATACTTCTTGAACTCTGTCTCTCACTCAAAATGGACAGTCTAAGCTGTAGAACTTATTAACATAGCTAGGCAAGCCTAGTTATTACTATACAACAAAGAGGAGAAAAGACAGTGAAGTACTAGAAACATTCAACTTTACCTTGTTCCAGCCAAACCCAACAAAGCGAGTATCATACTCTGGGATATCTTTACGAACAACAATATATGGCTCAAAATCTTGCTCCCATGGAACCTGAAATTAGATTCAAATAACAAAATCCTTCTGATTCTAATTTTTTTTTTTTATATCAGTTTTTCTCAAAGACTACAGCAAAATTCCATACTAAACCTTATATGGTGTTGTTGCTGTTCTCCACTTGGCAAAATTAGTTGATGCATGACCTTTCGTCCATACATGGTACCTAAGAACATGACAATACCATTAGAGGTTAAAACAGGTAACTATAAAATTTAAAATAAATATATTTCATGCCAAGAAAAGTCATTACTAATTTGCATCAGACAGCTGATATGGTGTATCAAATAATGAATATCAGTAATATGGCATTATTACGATGGTCAGTTTAACTTTTAACAGTAATTATGCTTGAAAAAAAAACACACACACACACACACACACACACACACACACACACACACACACATAATTTTACATTTCATCCACACACCACACATTTTTTTTTATGTTGAACAAATGATTTCAGGTATTCTTCTTGCCTTCTTTATATTGGTCCCAGTCAATGTTCATCACTTCTGGTGATAGTTTTAAGTTAATGTTATTTTGTGTTTATCAAGTAGGCAACACTCTGGCATTTGAACTCATAGAACAAATTCTTACTTGGGTGTTTCTCCATAATTTATCATATTTCATCCACATCTTTCCACCTGACATTTTTTTTGATGTTGAACAAATGATTTCAGCATAATTTCTCCGATATCCTTAAATACTTCACTAGCTCTAAGTGCCTTCTTTATATTGGTCCCAGTCAATGTCGGCACACCAATTTAAAAGTTTTTAATTATCTAAATTATTTCATATATATATATCAAAAGTTTACCTTATACCCCTCTGAGAAATGCCTTACGTACTAAAGAGGTATAAAGTCTAATTTTACTTTTTAAGTTAATGCAATTTATATTTTTTATTTTGTTGTTGGTTTGATTAAAGTCTTATTGAATATAGGGTTCCACACCTGGTCAAACTACTACAGACTCATGAAATGAGGTCAGTTGAGGACCTTTGTCATGGCAAACTCCTAAATACTCCTTGGACAACTCTCGCATGCAGTGTGTTCATACAGTATCTACACACACATACAATGACCAAATGAGTTTTGGCAGTTCGGTATCTCCTAAATCTGCTGGCTTTCCAGACTGCAGTCCCTCCAACTGCATCCAAAGGAGACTAAATGATTATCTGGTAGGAGGTCCTCTCATGCACTTAATCCACAACTTATTTTTTTTTTGTTTTCCAAATCTTTAGAGAGGGACTGGGTGCCCACAAGCTGGAGTTTGTGTAATCAAGTCAATGGTCTGAAACCTTTACTTTTTTGTTGCAAGCCATTACTGACACTTATGAGCAATCTTCTTGACTTTCAGAGCATTTGCAGACCACCTGTCCAACAGAGACGGGGATGGATCACTCAACCACATTGACTTTCCTTAGGAGAAAAAATAGAGGAAAAGTCACAATGTTATCTGGTGATGCATCATCTCAAAGCTGTGGAAACAGTAATCAAACTGTTTTCAATGGAGTATGTATCATCAAACTGCATTCAGTGGTACAAAAAAGATTGTCTAAACTGGTTTGCAGGTTTGAAATAACTGATACACACTAAACAACAACAACCTATAATCCAAGAACTGAGAAATTTTTGTCTTTCTCTGTTTTTTTTTAAACGAAGGCTGGTGTGAGAGAACTGAACTCTTAATAAGCAGTTCACAAACAGCACAAAATCTGAGCTCTGTCTCAACTTAATGCAGCAGGATGTCTACTATGTAAATTAATGGGTTTTATAATGTGTGCATGCATAGGTTATGCAAGGTTAACTTAAGATTTTGGGGTAGCCTCCTACAGGTGAAGCACATCACTACATTTATTGCCATTTTGGAGAAATCCATGGTCCCCTTGAAATTTTTACTGCAAATAAAAGAAATGTTACTATAAATTCTAAAGTACAAAAAACCTCTTGATTTATGCACAAATTACCTGAATGTGAATAATTCGCCCATATCTAGTCTGTTCAACAATTCAGCCTTGCTCCGAGGGAAGGATAGACGATAACGCTGTGTTTCAAAGGCTGGAACGATCCATGCCTATTGGAGAGGAAAATATTCTGAAGTTTACAATAAAATATTCATGAATGTATATTCCACATAACTTTGAATTCTTGAAGACCTATGAAAAGTGGGCCCATTTTTAGATATTAATGTTCAAGTTAATAATAAATGTGAAACTAATATTCACGACAAAAGAACAATTTCAGTTGTGAGATACTGTACTAAGAATATGAGCATTACATCATCTAAAGTGACTGTTGGCATTGTACATTTACAATTGTTTGAGAGGAAGCAATTTCATACTTATCTACTAAATCACTTCTTAATGGTTTTGCACCTTTGCCTTTAAGGGAAACTCATTAATTAATAAATATAATCTTTGTAAAACACTTTCACTTACTAAATTACTTTGATAAGGAATTAAAATTATTTACTGAATGCTGTATACTGTCCTATTACATTTAAAGGATGATTCCTATCTTCAGATAGTGTACTATCTGTTCACAATGGGTGCATGACCTGGATATTGTATCATGGTGAAATAGCTAAATATGTAAATATATTTGTTTTTAAAGAACAGGTTTATATTTTTTTAATGTCCTCATAATTTGAAAAAATGTATAATATTGTCTAGAGCTGCTTTCTCTTAAGGAGGTGATTTTTTAATACCACTGTAGATGCACCACATATTGGTTGTATGCCTACTGTATTATGATGGATGATTAATAACAAGCACCCAATACCTTTTCTTCATGCAGTCCATTGTAGTCCTCACTTTCGATGCACAGAGATGATGTGATTATACAGTACTGTATGAGATAATGCAGGTTTTAAACCACAACCTTGTTCAATTTCCAGGTTTACATGTTTTTAAAGTAGCCTGTATACTTTATCTCCTATTTCCTTTGTTATATATACGGTACCTAGATGTCCATGTAACTTTAAAATAAACTTATTTGTAATTATTGCAATTTTCTCCTCCCCTTATCTTAATCTTTACTTAAACAATTCTATTATATATACTGCACTACCCTGCTATATTGTACAGTATACTTTACCTTTTTACTATCGTCTGGATGTAAATTTTGGAGGGTTTTCCTTAAATACACATAAAGGCCAAACATTGGCAGGAAGTCTATATCAGTAAGGAAGACATAAGGTGTGTTTACGTGCTGCAAACCAACATTTCGCAGGAAATTTACCGGGTAGAAATTCTGAAATGTAAGGTAATTATTATAGAACGTAACCAAATGAACTCTACAATCACTCTGGATAATTAGGAGCAAATTTCTTCCTACTTTACCCAATGAGGTACTTTCCTTTTTAAAACAATTTGCTTCTTAAAACCTAAGGGAATCATTCCATAATCAACAATTGTACTGTATTCATTACCATATTCAATAGCATAAGAGATCCCACTTTTTAAAAAACCCAAGGGTTTACATGTTATTACTAGGTCTGGTTAAGCCAGTTATAATAACACTGATATTTATTCAAACACTATTACTCTGATTATCATTATTATCTGTATTATCGTTATTACTAGCACTATACAGTAATCATTATTTCCATACTGCAACTGATACTGTTACTGATAGAATTATAATTCTAAGAGCTTTTAATTAAAAAAGATGCATCTTAAAGTTGGTTACCCTCAGATGGAAATCTTTATTCAGTACCCAACTCTTAAATATCAAGCAGTGACTTTTTTATTTTACACATATTACTGTCTATCTATGTCATACCTGCCTCACACTTTAATATTTCCACATAAAAATATTCTTGAAATTTCAAGAATAAACACCAATAGTCATTACTTATTTGCTAAATAGTATTACTGCCATCACTCACTGAAAACCTTTAAATTTAAAATAAAGTGGTACATAAGGTAAGACTTATTTGATTTTTATGCAATAAAATATAAAATAACAGCTATCATATGCAAAAATGTCCCCAATGGCAGTGGTCCTTAGAACTTTATAATTTTACAATGTAAAATACAAAATACAACAAAAATCAAATATAAAAAGAGAAACTTGAAAGAAACTCTTGCAGGGAGAAAAATAGAGTTGACCATTACTTTTATTATTTTTTAAATGTTGATCTACTTTACTGACATATAAATTATAATATGTATATGATGGTTTACAATATTGACAAATAAAGTACAATACAGACACTCCTCACCTGATTAATGACAGTACAGGCTTCCAACCAGTCAGTATTGTACATGAATTGCAGGTTCTGTAAGCAATCGTATGAATATCTGTCTGTCTGCCTGTTTACCCTTTCTTTCTTTCTTTTTCTTTCTTTCTTTCTTTCTTTCTTTCTTTCTTTCTTGTGTTGTGCTTGGTTGTTTTATTATTCCAAGTTTTGAAAAGTTAATATCTCAACAAAATGTAATTAATATTATTGTGTTTACAGCAGACCTATTATAAAACACATTCCAAACACCTTAAAATCTACTTTAGCTTAGGCAATGTATAACACTGATTGATAACTTGTATAAATATGTATTACAACAGGTCTGTTGTAGATACAGTTATATTAATTACATTTTGTTAAGGGATATTAACTTATCAAAAATGGCATTTTTATGATAAAATATGCTTTTTTTATATACTTACCCAGTAATTACTTAGCTAAGAGTTTCTACTCAAACGGCAGCTTAAATTTTGAAATTTGTGGTAGCAATTCTTTTGATTTTGCAGGTGACAAGACCCCACCACCTTTCGTGCTAAGAAAGAGGAATATCTAAGCCAATGGATCAACTTGTGGATGCAAAAAAAGTCCATGTGCAGGGAGGAGGGCGGGCTCCATCTGTAATTACTAGGTAAGTATACATAAAACTTTATCATAAAAATGTCATTTTTTATAAGTAACTTACCCAGTAATTACTTAGATGATCCCACATTGAAAGGTGGTGGGGAATCTTGGATGGTAAAATAACAATCTACATATGAAAAGTTAATGACCTAAAATAGACTAACATTGAGACAATGCTTGCAGTTTGTTGTTTCCTTACCTGGTGAGAGAGCTGCACAGATAATTACTGCCTCTGGTTGGTGCTCATCTCAACCTGTAGAGACGTGGTGGTGTAGCCAGAGTCGTCTCTATCTTCTTCGTTTTAACGTGCTTTTTTCCCATTTTCTATATGGGGTAAGCACGATGCCTTCTTTACGAAGGACTTTGATGGTTTGACATTGGGGTAGGCTGTAACCTCGATTGGCTGCCCTGCCTGACATCACTTAGACTCCGGTAATGATGTGCACGTGTATCGTGCCAATCCCCAGCCCCTTTCTCCCAAGCAGCGAGGAGAACTGGGCGGGTAGGTCGACAGTTCGAGACGTGTGAGATGTCTGTTATGTTTTTAGAAGATGTTGGAGTGGCTTTGTTTATGTGTGTGTATTAGTCTGTAACACCCATCTGCTTTTCAGCAAACGTATCCGTTGATTACATACGTAATCCCGGGGTGTCTACGCGGATAGCAAAGTGTCCGCCTTCACTGACCACTCGGCTGCAGATTTGAACCCGCGCCACGGGCCTCTATGAAGTCCTAGGCCGCTGCTCTACCGACTGAGCCACCGAGGCTCTTAGCCAGAGTCGTCTCTATAGAAGTGGGATATTCTGCAGCGAAGGAGTGCTCCGAAGGCTGACAGAATATACAGCTGCAAGTTTGTGATGGTCAGTACTGAAGGTCAACAAAACTCATACAATTGCCCCTGCCCAGGGTGCAGTACCAAAAAACAACAAAAAATAAGCAACAAAATCACCTTCACATTACAAAATAAACATAACTACCCAACACTAAAAAACTGGTGGGCACTCCATTTGTAGCCTCCAGGCTTCCCCAGAACTTGGCACCACAAACAAGGCGAAGAGCTAAGGAAGAGATACTTATGCACTTCCTTACCCATCACTACGCCAACCACGGACATTGGTCCTAGGGTACTGCAGTTTTCGTAAACAGGTTCCACATCCTGCAGATAGTGCATTGCAAACACCGACTTGCTTCTCCAGTATGTTGCCTGAAGATTGGAGGATAAGGAAAGATAGTGCTTGAAAGTTACTGATGTAACGACTGCCCTTACATCATGAGCTTTAACTTTCATGACTTTCAAGTCATTTTCCTCCACTTGGGAGTGAGATTCAATAATAAATTATAAGATCTCTCAAAAAGAAGGAAATGGCATTCTTAGATAAAAGGTCTAGAGGGATTTTTGACTGAGCACCACAAATTAGAAAACTGCCCTCTAGTTTTCTCAGTTCGGTGCAGGTAGTTCCTGAGGGCTCTCACTGGGCATAGCACTCATTCTTCCTCTTATATGCCTAAAATATCAGACAGACTCTTAATGGTGAAAGAATGAGGCCAAGGGTGTGAAGGGTTCTCGTTCTTCACCAAAAAACTTAATAAGAAGGAACAGCCTGCGTCTTCGTTGGGTGAGTCGGTAGAGCTGCGGACTGTCACTCGATGGGCCGGAGTTTAATTCCCCGGCCAGCTGATGAAGAGTTAGAGGAATTTATTTCTGGTGATAGAAATTCATTTCTCGCTATAATGTGGTTCGGATTCCACAATAAGCTGTAGGTCCCGTTGCTAAGTAACCAATTGGTTCTTAGCCATGTAAAATAATTCTAATCCTTCGGGCCAGCCCTAGGAGCGCTGTTAATCAGCTCAGTGGTCTGTTAAAACTAAGGTATACTTAACTTTTTTTGTCTCCATTTGAAAAGCCAATCCTTCTGTTGCTCACTTGAATCTCACTTACTCTCTTCGCAGTGGCCAGCGGTAAGAGAAAAAGTTTTCTTAGTTAAATCCCTCAGAGAGGAAGAACGCTTAGGTTCGAAGCGTTCACTTAATAACCACTTAAATACCACATCTAGATTCCAAGGGAAATTCTCTTCCTTTCTAGATTTGGTGGTATTGAACACTTAATCAGATCCGAAACGTCCTGATTGGAAGAAATGTCAAGGCTTCTGTGATGGAAAACAGAGCTGAGCACTGCTCTGTAGCCTTTTATGGTGGAAGAAGACCTTCCTAGAGAAGACCTCAAGTAAAGAAGAAAATCTGCTATTTGAGGGATGGGCACCTGAGAAGATGAAACCCTGTTTCTTCTGCACCAGGTCCTAAAAACTTCCACTTTGTCTAGTAGAGCTTGTTGTGTAAGAGCCCCAACGCTGCCTCTTCCAAACACGTGTGTGTTCGTGTGTTCATCAATCGTCATCATCGAAGTGGACAGGACAAAGCCAGCGTCTCGTTTTCTTTCTCTACAGGAACGCTATTTCAACCATACAATATTTCCATCTGTTTCTCCCTAGCCACTGTTGTCTTGATGTATTTACAATCACCACTACTTGCATTGCCATGCAAGCATTCTAATCATGTACTCATAATGTTCCAACGAATCTTCTGTATCAAACTGTACGTGTGTTTCTGTTTGTGAAGACACCAAATGTCTCTCCATTTCACATTTATTGTGCTATTGCATTGTATCCATTAATCTGTCTTGAATCTCATGCAATTGGCCATATGTAGAATTTCCTGGCCTTTCCACTGGTGCATGTTTCATCACTGTATGTTAATCATGTCTCTTGATATCGCCATCTGTTTGTCTGCCGACAAACACAGATGTCTGAACCTTTTATGTCTGTTTTACTTGTCTGTGTGTAGACGCTACATTACCGCTTGCACGCGTCAATAACATCTTCCAAGATTCTGTACATTGATCTCAGTAAGGAACAACCAATAAACCAGTAAACACCCAGCCAGTATGTCACTCATACCCCAGTCCTTACAGTTGGACAAGGCACGTCTATATTTGGCATTGCCTTCTGCTGCCGATCAAGAAAATCCTTTCGGCCAGACAAGTCTACTGACAGTCAAAGCCTGTCAGGGCCAGAGTGGACAGGCCTTGGTGGAATACCCTGCAGCACGGGTGTCTGAGAAGATTTGAAATAGCAGGGAGGAGCCTTGGAAAGTCTATGAGGAGATCCAGAAGGTCTGGGAACCATTCCTTCTATGGCCAAAAGGGGGCCACCAGAGTCATCTTTACATTGTTGTGAGAGCGGAACTTCTTGAGAACGTCCCTTATCATTCTGAAGGGCAGAAAAGCATAAAGGTCCAAATTTGACCAATCTTGGATCATCGCATCTGTTGCCCATGTGAGAGGGTCCGGAACAGGGGAGCAGAACGGAGGTAGATGGTGATTCTGAGAAGATGCAAATAAGTCTAGGGTCGGTTGTCCTCACAGTCTCCAAAGGTTGGAGCAAACCTGACTGTCTAACGTCCATTCCATCGGAAGGACTTGATTCCAGTGGCTCAGTTCGTCCGCCAGGACATTGCATTTTCCTTGGATAAATCTTGTGACTAATTGGGTTCAGTTCTGGTCTGCCCAGCACAACAGGTCTCTTGCTATCTCACACAAGGGGAACGAGTGCATATGTAGGCCAAGGCTGTGGTGTTGTCTGCATGTACTGTGATCATCCTGTTGCAGACTTTTGCAAAATGACTGAGACCCAGGTGAACTGCTTTCAACTCTCGTAGGTTGATGTGAAGCTGTTTCTCCTTTGGGGACCACCTTCCTGAGATTTCTTGGTTCCCGAGGAGTGCTCCCCAACCCAGATCCGATGCATTGGAAAAGAAGTCTAGGTTGGGGCTCACTGAGAGGTGCCTTAGCAGTGGATGGTCCGTGAAGAAGCTGCAGAATGCTGTCCAACTTGCTTTGAAGAGGAGCCAAGCTGGATCCAAACTTGAGGCTGACTGACAATTCATCGCCGAACTGGACGAAGCTGGAGCTTGTAGTTTAGAAGCCGACGTCAAAATACTGGCTGGTTCCCCTGAGGCACTGGCAGCAGGCAGAGGAGTAGATGCATGTCCACATGTCGGAGTTCTAGAGCGAGCGGATGCATCAGGGAACTCGGGTGCCACAGGGTGCTCAGGCGCTACAGGGCACTGAGGCACTACAGGGCACTCTGGCGCTTCAGGAAGCTTAGCTGTGTCAGGACGTTTAGCCGAAGGCAAGTGTTCAGGTAATATACGGTGCTCGGCAACTACTGGGCGCTCATCATATGAAAAATGCTCATCAAGAACAGGGCGCTTACATGAAGAACTTTATTGCACACTAGAAGCAGGGAGCTTGGAGTCAGAAAGAAGACACTTCTCAGACAAAGAGGAGTGACTAAACACTCGTTCCTGGCGTCTAGGAGAGGAGAAGCGTTCAGGGTTGTCCCACTTACTGCAAGAAGGCTGAGTAGTGAGAGGAGGCTCCCTCAACCTTTTGCTGGGTAGTCGAGGAACTAGATCCTTGGAAGAAGAACGCCTCTTCAAGGGGTTTGACTCGTCAGGAAAACGCCATTGGTGCCCTCTGCATGGCGAAGAATCTTCTGAACTAAATGAGAGCTGATGCACATCCGAGATGCCTTTCCAGCGGCTGTCTCTTGACGCAACCTGGGATGCAATAGGCTGGTCTGAGTGGGGCAACTGCTCATGGGCAGACCCCAGTGACCTCCCTTGGGCTAACGGTATGCCTCCTCCCTGGTTCAGGGGAGTATGGCAGTGACCGATGCCTAGGAGAATCAGTGGGACAAATAGCCACCTCCTCCACTAACACTTCACTTTCACTTTTCTTATTGAACTTATCCATAAGGACACACATCAATGCCCCTAATTGGGCCACTATACCTAACACCATATATAAAACTTGGAACAAAATAACCAAGCACAACACAAGAAAGAAAGGAGTAAACAGACAGACAGTCACATGATTGCTTATGTAATCTGCAATTTACATGTACAATACTGACTGGCTGGAGCTAATAGGAAGTCTGTGCTGTCACTAATCAAGTAGGTTGTTAGTGAGAAGTGTCTCAGCCACTGAAATTTCAATCTTCCACCTCACACCCCCCTATCCTTTGCTCCGATGGATAACCCCAGTGATGACAATGAATTTGAATTCTTAAGTTTATAAACAAAATACAAAATTGTTAAAGATGATAAATTATTTAAAAGCTTCTATGTTCAAATCAGATTTACAGTAAATCAATTAACTTTGTTTTTGTTATATATATAAAGTTGATGTGTAAGCCTTGCCTACAGGCTAGCCTGCTTGTGTACATATGAACAAATGCGTTGTTTTAAGGTAAACTATACACTTGCTGTGCTCTCTCTCTCTCTCTCTCTCTCTCTCTCTGTGGATTATTATTTAACTGACAGTGTTACACTTGACAGTGATAAATGCATATATTTTCTGGTCTGTCTGCATGTATATGTATACAAATGCATTGCATTAGGAGCTTGCCCTTCTCTCTCTCTCTCTTTCTCTGAAAAATCCTGTTTTTTATACATAGAGAGAGAGAGAGAGAGAGAGAGAGAGAGAGAGAGAGAGAGAGAGAGAGAGAGAGAGAGAGAGAGAGAGAGAGAGAGAGAGAGAGGAGGGGGGCAAACTAACACACAACTAACACACAGTAATTGCATTATTTCAGTGTACTAAAGAATAAAGTGCACTTCTGTACAAATGTTTTAAAATATGCTAAAAATGTTAAAGGTGCATTGGGGACATTAAAACAACATTTCAAGATGGTTGACACAGAGCCACTACCAGCATTATGCTTGATGTATTAGTGACGGGCAGCACCTTTCCTATCAACAATTTGCATAACAACCTAGTCAAAGGAATGGAACTCGGTCATTAAGTGAGGAGTGTCAAGTGTAAAAGCTAAGAAGAAACATTAAAATTAACAGGACTTACCCCTTCCTTATAAACAACATGGTATGCAACATTCTTCCTGTTTGCAATAATTTCTGAGCTTTGTGTATATGACAGGAACTGTTGTGCTTCAGCATCTGATATATATAAAGTCAAGCTCACTGGACCTGCAAGAAAGAGATAAAAGATGTGATTCAAACATAAACTCAAAAAATGTGAAAATTTATAATTTTCCAAAATTCACTTTAGTAGTCAATAAAAATGTACAGTGACACTGATTTATGCAAGGGTTGTTCCGAATAAAACATCTCATATTAATTATTTTCATAACTTAAACAGGTAAAGGAGGTGCCAATGCTCTACAACTTAACAAAACAAAAGGATTTTTGATGCCTTATTTCATATTCAATAACAATACCATAACATAGTTTTCTTCCTGCCAAGCAAAAGCTGGCTGCAGTGACAGGCCATTTTTTTACCCCCTCCTAACATTCTATCCTTCAAACAATGAAATGTTACTACTAAGGCATCAACAAGGTGCTACCAGTGGAGGTTCCTGGATGAAGTGCTGGGGTGGTCTACGTTAAACTAAAGTAAGCCTAGTTTATGAGGTAGAGAAAATAAAGTACATTTAGGGTTGAGCCCATCTGTTATCGATTTACTCATTACATTACACTGTTGACCTACATGTTGTAGTGAATCGTTGCCTTTACTGTAGCAACTGTATTATGTGATAGTACGTGTAGATTAAACATGAAGCAAATAGTGGCAAAAATTATATGATTATGAGATTTTTTAATATGCAATTTTCAAATATACAGTGTTACTATACAGAAGTTTTATATAGATGCATCTACTTTTTAGAAGTCCTTCAGTAAAGGATGTACAGTAAATGAATTGTGACTGAAAGCTCTGTTTCCAAGCTTCCCCAAGATTAAGGTCAAACAGCAGTTAAATGTTTATTCTAATGGAATGAAAAGAAAATATTCATGTGGGCACAAAGGCAAAGTATTGCCCTCTATACACACTGAATATCTTTGAAAACTAACTTCCTATATAAAGCTTATGTTTAAAAGAAACTAATCCCAAGGAGGAACATTTTAGCCATTATTAAAAACTTTACTTGACATACTTTAATTAAAATTCATTCATGTGAAAAAACAAGACATCGGTCCAATTTAGCTATGTTAGCATCTTCCTGACAAACATCCAATGAAAGGCTGACAGTAAAAGTCCTGTGAGTAAAATAAAGGTTAAAGAATGCGGCTTATGAATAAATGAATGAAATCCAAGTCATCAGTAAAGAGGTCACTGTATGGATAACAAAAAATACATGCAACCCCAAACTCAATGCTTAACCTTCATAGGAGGATTTATATTATGGTAGGATATTCTATATTAGCTTATTCTAGCCTAGGCTTCAAGGTTAGAAATTGCTATTTAATCTATAATGAAGATTTTAAAAGGTGTTGTTCCTGATAAAGTACCAAAATGATTTTCAACATGTGTAAGACAAACTGTATTAACTTTTACCCCATAAAATGTCAATGTAAAACAAGTGTGCAGTCTAAGCTAGTGAAACCAATAGGCTGGCAAATATGGTGTTATATTATCTTACTTGGCATTATCCATGCTTTCAGACACATGAGGATGGCTTCTAACTTATCTCCAGAAGGTGGTAATGGAATACTGCACATAGAAAGAAATACTGCAACTATTGTACACTTACTTATTCTGCAATGAAGTACAAGTTAATAAAATTGCTGGGATTTCAAATGCAACAAAGTACAAGTTTAAGTAGAAGACTAACCATCCCAGTGAGTGAGCAACTGTTCCACCATCTGCAACCGATCCATAGACAATGTTGCAACAAGAGTTACATCATAACCATCACTTGTGGGATCATACTCAAAATCCAAGAAAAATAAATGAGTACGGTAATTTGTGTGACGGGCACGACGAAATTCATAGCATTCATCTTCTTCATTCAACTGTGAAATAAAGAATCAAGTTTTGTTGTTAAACTGAGGAAAGGAAACAAACCATTTTCACTAACAGATAAACCAACTGTGATTCTAAGTATTTTATTTATACATGCATGAGAATTTAAACCTCCATCCTTTTCTACATTCTGTGTTTTGTCTTAAAAAAAAGTCTATCATAAATGAATAAAACTACATTTGGCAAAAAATAATTTTGTCAGAAAGATAAGTGAACTCTTTTCAAAAGTACGGTACTGTAATATTTTCTACTGAAAAGAAAGATTATATAAAATTTAAAACCATTTTGCCTCCATTCTCACTTCACATTATTTTCATCCAATTATGTCTGGGACTTCTAACTCTTCTGGTACCTAGACACTACTACAGGGGATGTGCGAAAGTAAGTCCTAGCCATCTCTGTCTCCCTTTCATCTTTATCTCATCTACATATGGAACTTATATACATTCCATTATGGTATCATTTTTATATAACTTGGCATCTGACTTCTTAAAGCTTTATTCTCAAATTGAAAAAATCTTTTAAGGTATGGATTCATTTTCTTTCCACGATTTGTGTCCATATTGCAATACAAAACATGCTAAGCATACATATAATATTTACTACAAAATTTCAATTATTTGATATCCAATTCTTATTCAGCATAACCATTGTCTGGTTTGCCTTTTTTTTTCTCTTTCAATAAATTTCAAATCAAGAAAACCTGTACTGGATATCGTTGTTCCTAAATACTCAAAAGATTCACCCTCATTAATCCTTTCTCCACCTAATAATATTTTGCTCCATGAGCACTATGCCTTCAATACTTGTTTTATTTAGGATGCATTCTATCTATCGAAGAATATGATGCCTTTTATTAAGCAAGCTTTATATATCTTTTTTTTGCTAATTAAATCAGCACTGTCTGCATACTCCATGTCTATCATCTTGCTACTGTTGTACCATTTTAAACATTCTCTTTGCTTCATTTAAAGTCACTTTTTTCATTAGAAAATCTGTGAGAAGGGGAAAATATAAAGTGAAATAACATTACCTTTTAGTATCCCACTATTTACTGCAAATTCACTTGACAAGACCCCATCAACATTAAATTTGTGTCAACTCCACTCATGGATAATTTCTACTGGATTTACACATTTAACAGAATGCCATTGTAAGGAAGGCCTTCCATAATAATGGTCTGTGGGTACTGTCAAGTGCCTTCTTATAATCAACAAAAGCCAAAAGCAAGGAATTTTAAGTTCCAAACTTCCAGCCTGAGAAGAACCCTAAAAGAGTTCAGAGGTCTGGTTAAACAAATCATTTATAACTAACTAAATTAAGTTCCAAATACTGCCACACACTGTTTTACCAATATTTAAACTGTGCAACTCTTTTATTTACTAAAACCAGCTTCTTCACTTCAAAGGATTTTATAAAATTCTTTCTCCAGCCTACTGATAATGAACATGCTGTATATTTTCAGAGAAACAATGCAAGCACAATTCCTCTATACTTACAACATTCAATCAGGTCACTTTTCTTTGGTACCTTTGGGAGTTTTGATCGATTATCAAAAATCTTTCTACTTCAGCTCTTTTAGCAGTCTTTATGGAAACTGGTGGAAGAAACAAGGATCCATGACCTCCCAGGAGTAAGCTCTATCTCAATGGGTCTGGAATCCACACTACAGAACTTTTCATAGGAACAGAATGTCTGAGTAGGTTTTCGACTTACGGCGGAGGACCCATTCCAGTGCCACGCTGTAGGCTGATTTCCACTGTAAGTTGTGTTTCGCCGTTATCAGCCCTTTAATGACCATTACGGCGCCGTAACTTGATGTTGCATCAAGCTACAGTGCTGTTAACTTAATGCCTATTCATGCTGTAAAACGCCATTAACGGAGCTGAAAAAGCGCCGTAAAATTGAATCCGCTGTAAGTCGGTGTCACTGTAAATCAGTGACGCACCATATAAACTTCAGCAGAATTCAACAAAATCACTGGTTTTTCTTGCATTATCCTTTCGACATCCTTCATGGCTCTGACTTTCAAAAATCTTCCCCTCTTCTAATATTATGTCCTTGACTACATTTGCTGAGTACAGTACTTCAAGGACTTGGAACTCCAAGCATCATGAGAAGGTCTCATTTCTTAACAACGATCCCTATGCTACTTAGAACCTTTAGTTCTACTATCTTTCTCCATTCCCAGAGCTCTCCCATGGCCATTTAACATAACAACCAAATTCAGGAATTTCATAGGAGCTCAGTCCTCTCCACCTAATTCACTATTTGGATTAAACCATAACATTTCTAAAGTAATTATTATTCAAAATAACCAAATTTTCAATACAAATTCTCAAAACTTCACCAAGGCAACAAGATAAAATCTTAAAATACTGTAAGTGATGTAAACCAAGGACAATTATCAAATAACACAAAATACTGTACAGTAATTTTTCCCACTGCACTACCCTATACAAATAACTTCATTACAAATTACTATCCAAAAATGAAAATGTATAAGAGAAAATTTTAAATACTGTACCTGATTTAATGCATTTGGTGCACTGGCAGATCTAGAATGATTACAACCAAATAATTCATTCCTGAGTAAATTCCCATCATATTCTAAAAATGTAAGATGAAGATTTCGAAAGAACTCAACATGTTTGTTTTTCACCTTTAACTTTTTTGGTGAATTCCAATGAATAGCCTGAAATAAACACACAAATATCAAAATAAAATAATGATATATATAATACTGTAAGTAGTCAACCACCTTAACAGAAAATCATTAATTTACAAAAGGTTTGTTGCAACTCTTCCTTTACTTTGCCACAAGGGCACAAAAACAAATATCATATCTACAAAAAGCAAAAAGTTCAATATATGTCTACATTACTTTCCAACATACTTCTACCTATAAGTACCTTCAAATCCATCACTTCAAGATAGCAAAGCTCTGAGCGAGTGTTATCAGAAAGCTGAACATTCCATTGACAAGGAATATTATATACAATCTCTGGATGTTGCTGAAAACAAAAACAAAATAGACAAATTAGTCCTGTAATACTGAAATTTAAATCATTTTTATGACTCCCAAAGCCTTTATTTCAATCTGCATTATGCATCTGTATCTCACCTTGATAACAGCATTAATGATATCCTGATCAGCAAGCTGAGTGGAGAAAAGTGTTGTTAAGTCTCTTTCTGCTATAAGTTTCCATTTCTGAGACCAGTTTCTCTGCCTCATGACATCCAGTCGAATAAGAATGACACCCGTATTATACCTGTATTAAATGAATGGAAGTTTTACCAACTATAAAAATATCACATTTCTGATACATAAGCCAACATAACTTTACTATAACATTCATGGATGTGCATTACCTAACCTCCGAGCCTGCTAAGTAAAAATGTTTTATATCCTGCATTTTACAAGTGAAGGAAAATATTACTAAGTAATATTGCAAATGATGAGAGCAAATCAGAAGGACTAACAAAATGATCAAGGCATATTTGACCCTTAAGATAAGCTGGGTATTCGCTCCTGGAGACATACCCAGCAAATCTCAAGATCTGTCTGTTCATATTCCTTATATAAAATGGAGAAATCTTCTTCCAAACAGCATATATTGTAAATCAATTTAACTGCTAAAATAAATGGTTATAGTTTTAGTTAAAGAATAATGACATGAAAATAAATTTCTGTACATGTTCAGTATAGATATAATCATCGTAACTGTTGTACGTACATAATTCACAGCAGCACCAAAGTAATATTTTCTTTTATTCAGGACTTACCAGATTACTCTCACTGAAATACCTAACTTTGTGCACAGAATTAAATAACGAATATTAAAGTAATACCTCCCTTATCACCTTTTCTCTTTACTGCATTCACTCTCACTTTTTCTTGAAAATTTGGTATCCTTTATGCATCTAACTGCACAAAATGGCATAAGTGTGGATAAATTATGAACAATATTATCAGTTCATATTGACTGCAGAGCAAAGTCCAAACGGTCTGACGTTAGTGGGGAAAATGCTGTTCTAACAACACTCTTAGCCAGGTGAGCTCCCTCAGTACTATCAACATGCCGAATGGCTTGATAAGAATATTGTATGCTGATTGGTTTACCAATGCTGCAGGGTGTTGGGGGAAGGAAAGGGGTAATAGTCATATGAAAGATGGCTTCCTTTACATACACTTACACTAGCTCCTCTTACACATTGTCTTTACTAGAAAAAATAAAAACAGAGAAATTGGAAAGGGCATACATACTAGCATAGTGCAGTACAGCATTATGTCAGTGTGTTTTCATTAACCTTTGTGTTTACTGTGGTCCCTTGAGTGTTTTTACTGTTACATATAAACATCATTCAATACATACTGTGCATACATAATGAGATGGATATTTTTTACTTATATATGCACGACTTTTTTTTTATATTCACAAATATTAAGCTATGAACATAATTTAATACTGAATTCACTATACCTGGGGAATAACTTAGACCTGAGTGGTCAAAGTCACTGTTTATCATTTCTAAACCATAGGCCATGGTTTGAATCCTGGCCAGTGCAAAAGCACTTATCAATTATAATTTCCTTTGGGTGTAAAGTATTCCTAAGATATCATGAATACAATATTAAACAATATTTGTGGCTTAATATTTATGAATACATAATGATACATACATATACACACTACCTATGGGGAGCTTGTGTGTGATGGCACAGCAAATCTTGACCGTCATGCATAATATGTGCATCACGACGAGTTCACAAGTGAGACATTTTGTTACCTATAGTGCTGTATTTCAAGTAAAATGAAGTTTTCATAATAAAACTAATATTGTAATACTTACCTGAACACCTGAATTCGCCATTAATCCCACTAACCTGAACAACTCTCAATTGCCAATTCCACTATTGGGAATTTTAACAGCCAGCAGTACCAACGCTGCAGGTAAAATCTTGTCACTTGAGCTACCATAACAAATGGTTGGCAACGCTGACACAGGTGAGCGCCGACACTCCCACTTTCGTCAATTGCTTTATTCAAGGCCGAAATTGATGTGGGGAAAGGAGGGTAGGAATCATTCAGGTGTTCAGGTAAGTATTACAATATTAGTTTTATTATGAAAACTTCATATTGCAATGCACTCCCTGAACACCTGAATTCGCCCGATTAACAACATTTAGAGGAGGAGGAATCAATTCTATTGCACGCCTTTCGACAACTGCAGAGATGGTAGCTCACCAATCTGCTCTGCGTAAAATATCCATTTAGTCATACACTGACCATATCAATCAATGCTTTCAGTGAAGAGACATGTTGGAGAGTACTTTGATCGACAGTCAGGTCAGTACTCTTGGTCCGTCAACCTCCCATGTGGCTCTTCAGAACCTCTCATGTATGGAGGAAAATGAGGCAGAGTGCAGAGCCGCTGGCCCACCGGGAGAACCATCTAAGTTTCCTGCACACCCCCTCCGCAGAGATGGCAGCTCACCGATCTGCTCTGCATAGGATATCTATTTAGTTATACACTCACCTTATCAGTTGATGCTTTTGGTGACGAGGCATGCTGGAAAGTACTTTGATTGCCTGTCAGGTCCGTACTGTCTTGGTCCGTCGACCTCCCATGTGGTTCTTCAGAACCTCTCATGTACGGAGGAGTATGATGAACCTCCCATGTGGCTATTCAGAGCCTCTCATGTATGGAGGGAAATGAAACAGTGTGCTGAGCCGCTGACCCTCCGCCATGTAGGTTGCAGATAAGGCCTGGTGACCGACAAGTGAAGAAGTATCTCAGCGCCGACGAAAGAGCCTAGCCTACAAGAGCACCCCCTTGGACTCTCGTAGAGAAACTATCAAAGACCAAGGTACTTAAAACATACTAAACCTAAGTTCATGTGATTATACTATCACTGTTGCCTAAGAATTCTAAAGACTGAAAGGAATTCCTCTATCTGGTTAACCTAAGAATCTCCTCACTAAGTGAATACCACCTCAGCTAAATGAATGCACCCTACATAATAAGACTTTGCCGCTACACGTGGACTAAGAGAATAACCCTCTGAACCTCCGCACTAAGCAAATACCACCTCAGCTAAATGAACGCACCCTAGATAGTAGACTTTGCCACTACATGCTATGAGGCGAATCGAACATCTCTTACGTAAAGGAAGTAAACACTGAGGCAGACTTCTAAGTAGCTGCCTCCAGACTAGAAGGCACTGAATAATTCCTTAATAATACTGTGCGGTCGGGAAAATACAGAGCTTAAGATGACGAAGAAGAAGCCTATGAAATCACCTCCCCCCGAAAGTAATTAATCGCATTCTTTAACAGCGGACAGGAAGGATTCTGCAGAGAGACTGGAAGTGTAAGTGGAAGCGGAAGCGGACAGAGTTTCTCAACCTTTGATAAATAGACTTTAATGCTCGTACTGGACATAAGATATCTCCGCTTGCTCGCTGGTGACGAACACTTGCAGATAAAGAACTTTAAACGAACGAGGCAGAGTTTTAACCTCCGACTCTGTCTTCGCCACAAATTCCGGAAGACAGACAAATACGTATCATTTCTCGCAAAGGAACCCAACCTAGAAACTGCCTGAAGCTTGCCCAGCCCTCTAGCTGAAGCTAAAGCCGTAAGAAAAAGCAACTTCTTAGTCAGTGTCTTAACGTTATAGCTTCAATGGGTTCAAAGGCAGGGGAATGCAAGAAAAATATTGAAATACTTCCGACATGTCCCATGGAGGGGGCCGAGTCGGTAAGACAGGACGTTCAATCTTAAAAGAACGTAATAAATCACCGATTATCTTACTCCTAGAGATTTTAGGAAGGTGGAAACTAATTGTACTGCTAATCGTTGAGCGGTAGTCAGCAATAGCTGAATACAAAAGACCCTTGACTTTCCGAAGGAATAAAATAAAATCAGCTATTTTGGCTATGGAAGGTCTAGATATGGAATGACCTTCCTTACGACACTAACTTCTATACCTTGTCCAGCTGAACCTGGTAAGGCTTACGGGTTGACTTTCTCAAGCTAAAAGAAAGCTGTCTAGCCACAGCTTTACAAAGTCCGGACTGTCTAGCAGCTCTCTCTACGGTCACCCTGCAACTAGGTACAGCACGCGAGGGTTTGGATGATAATGGTGAGAATGCGGTCGTCTGAGAAGAACTTTCGCATGGGTGGGGACATCGGAACTTCTGTAAGGAGCTCTAGGAGTTCCGGAAACCAAGCGTGTTAGGGCAAGCAGGGAGCTATTAGAGTCATAGATGTCTTGACACTCTCCCGCAATTTCCTTATTACCTGATGAATGAGACTGGTTGGAGGAAAGGCATACACCTGCATGTGATTCCAATTTGTAACGTCCCATTGGTGCCTATCGACATGGGGACCACCATTGGTGAGAAATAAACTGGAAGACGATGGTTTAATTACGTCGCGAATAAGTCCACCGTTGCTGGACACTTCCAGAGAACCTGACATATTACTTCCAGAGCCAATGTCCACTCTTCCCCCCAAAATAACTGACAGGAGCAACTTAGCAAATCGGCCAGTACGTTGAGACTCCCTGATATAAATTGGGGAAGAAGAGGCACGTTTTGTTTTTTGCACTCTCTCAGGACTCTCTGTGCTACAGTATTGAATTCTGTTGAGCCTGTGCCCCCCTGAGTTCTTCAGATACGACATGGCAATTACGCTGTCGCTAAACATAGCCACTACTCTGTTGCGCACTAGGACTGAAAACAGCTGAGGGCTTCCTTTACGGCCTTGATTTCCCAAAGATTTATTGGCTCCTCTCGTTCCCAAACCCCCCCAGAGGTCCTAGGCCTGGGTTTCCTCCAAGATTGTTCCTCAACCTTGATCTGAGGCATCAATGTACAGATGAACGTCGGGAAGAGGGGAGTTGATAGACCTTGCCGGTGTCAGATGCACTTCTTCTGACCACCACAGACGATCCAACAGGCAAGAAATGCTCCTGACTATAACTGCATTTTCGTTGCGGAAGTCCCAGCAATTCCTGAGACATACCTGAAGAGAGCGCATCCAGAGACGAGACCCTGGAATTAAAAGAGAGAGAGACATTCTCCCTAAGAGGCTTCTCCAAGCTGGTATCAGCCATTCCCTGCTGGACAGGAACCCTTCTACCTGCTGAAGGACCGACTGGATCCTCTCCAGGGTTGGGAAAACCCTCAAAGGAAGAGAGAGAATCCTCCCACCTGAACAGGTTAAAAATTCCATAAGAATTCCCTTGCTCTTACTAGCTTCTCTAGAGAGGAGGCCAGGATGAACCAATCATCTAGATACCTCAACAATCTGTACCCTCAACGATGCATAATTGCCGACACCAGAGACATGAGTTAGAAGCAACCACGTTCGTCATACTGGCTAGGTCATCATCCTTGAACAAAGAATTAGCTAAGGCTAAGGTGTTCTAAGCAATCCCTCTTATGAATGTCCGGATACTGAGGGGGAAGATGACCAAGGCAGAAATTTCAACTTTTCTGCTCTAAACGTCGTAGACGAAGCCAAAACATTCGCCTGGTGAGCCAGACCCCTTGAGATAAATTTATTAGGCTGCAAACAGCCACGGATCCGAAGGGACATAGCCGTCACTCTCTTGGAACCCCATTACAGTAAACCTGACAGAATCCAGAGAGTGTGTGCAAGAGCCTCAGTCTGATTGCGCAACACATCCTCCAAGCACTTGCTTCCCTAAGAGAAGTCCCTACGAGCTGTGATGATGCCAGAGACTTAGACAGGATTGCCTCAACCGATTCGCTGAATGGCAACCTGACACCTGCCTAAGGGTTACCTCGAACTGCGTAAATCATCTCACGTGGAGAGAGAAGAGAAGAGTCCTGTCTATTAGAAGCCACTACCAATGTTAAACAACCGTCCGCCTCCTCCAAAACCTGTCTAGCCCAATCGAACCAAACCAGCCAACATGAAAAAAAGGCAGTAGCTGGCTTAATGGCATAAAAAACCTCAAAAAAAAGACTGAATTGACGAAATCGGGAGGTTCGGAGCTCTTGCTTGAGGGTACGAAGAAGTAACATATTCAAGCATGTGTCCGTAATCGTTACTGCTGGCAAGAGGACATTTTAAGTCCACCAGAATCTCCTGCACCTCCGGATAAGAATCCTGTTCTGCAACGTCTGAACGGTCTAAGACCGACGAAGGAGGAGGAACTGAACGAAGCCCGGACAACAATAAGTCCGCAAGCGGACCACCCTAACAAGAATGCTGAGCACCTACACCTACTCGGGTACCCGGAGCTGAATCCACATAGTTGAACCCAACAGGAAGATGAGAAGGCTGAACCAAGAAAAAAAAACCCGGAGCCGATTCCCCATTATTACTAAGATGAGTGAGAGTAGCCAAACCAACATTGCTAAACCCTGGGGGAGAATTGGCAAATGACACCGCTTGCGGAGGGACGGAAGAAGATGAAGAAGAAGGAGGGAGAATGAAAGAGGTAGAAGCTACCCTTGGAGTTACTGCCGCGGAAAATGCAGGCGATGAAAGTCGCGGACCGCTCAAAGAAGGTACCGCAAGCCCTGCCAAAACCGCGGAGCGCAAACCGGAGCTGGAAGTGACAGGCAAACCCTGTGAAAAACCTGATACTACCGGAACAGCCACTTGAAGCGGAAGCAAGGGGTTGCGCATACCCGAAGGGATGGAACATGAAACGCCTGTGGCTAAATTCTGCCGAAACTGTGTTTTCATCTGTCCGGAAGCTCCTCCTACCAGAGAAGACTGTACTGAGGAAGGAAAGGTGGGAGGTAGAGGAATAGCAGACGCATAAAAAAAGTTACCAGAGAGGAGGAGAGCCAAAGTCGAAGAAGGAGGGAAAACGGAAGATGCAGAAGCCGCAGGAAAGACTGGAGCAGAAGAAGAGGCTGAAGAGGAGACTGAAAAAAAGGAGTAGCAGAGAATGTGGGAGCAAGATATGAAGCGACAGATAACCTGACTGAACTGAGGAAGGAAAGGGGGAAGACAGAGGGATAGCAGACACATAAAAAAAGGTTACCTGAGAAGAGGAAAAACCAAGAGTCGAAGAAGGAGGGAAAACGGAAGATGCGGAAGCCGCAGGAAAGACCGGAGCAGAAGAAGAAGAGACCGAAGAAGAGACTGAAAAAGGAGCAACAGAGAATGCGGGAGCAGTAGATGAAGTGACAGATAACCCAGAAGAAAACTTAGAACGAAAGGACAGAAGGTACACCGAATCCCCCCCCACCAAATAATCCTGAAACATATCCAACATGAATTCTGGACACTACTGTGTCACATACATACTCTCTAATGTTAGAGAAACCATTCAAAAAATAACCTCTCACCATAGGTCTGTACCCATCGAAGACCCATCAAATCCGCCTTATATTCCGCCACATCCAACTGCAGGTCCCGCAAACTACTTTTAGAAGCCGAAAGGACACACCAGAGTCCGCCTTACTAGATGGAGGAGTAGAAAACACAGAGAAGGGGGAAACTGCAATAGAAGATTCAGAAACAATCAGAAGTGATTTAGGAGCTAGGGCAGAAGGATTCTGCACCACCGTAACTGAAACATTAACTTGAGACTGAGCCAGACCGAAAAGAATCGATGAAGGAGAAACTCTTGCCAGAGCACAAAAACCACTCGAACCCGAAACAGGAACCCGTCCAGGAGAATGACTCTGCACCCTTAATACCTTCTCCTCACTACCTAACTTAGACCTATCCTCCTTTATCACACCTAGATCTTGATCCTGACTAACATTATCAACATTAAATTTATCAATACTACAAGGGGGTTGGGGTTGGGGATCCTTCACTGAATGCTCCGCGCCAAGGGGGCCGGCGGACCCTACCCACTCAGAGGCTTGCGGTTCTGCCATTACCCTCAGCACCCGTTAGGGCTGGTTCTGGAACAGGCAGGGGAGCTGAAAAAAAAGAAGGATTAGACATCCTAACACTACTATCCCTATCTGAGAAATGTTGAAGAAGGCTAGCTATTAAATTTTCCATACTACTGGCAATCCTATCCTCTATCTGTTTGACTACCTCTGAACTCGCTAAATCCATCAACTAATCTGTTGCAGAAGCCTGAGACACTTGAGGCAACGAGAATCTGACCGACGTGTGCCGCCCTCACTAACCAAAGGCTTGTGATGACGAATGTAATCCTCCATCTCTTGTGCCTTCCAATCAGAACATTCATCGCAATGAGTCTGCACATCATACTTGACCTTCCTACATCCCTGACAGAATGTCTATCGTGTCTCAAGGTACTCATGCATCTCTGGCAGGAAGAGGAAGCGATGAGCTCCAGGATCCACAGTCGTAGGGGCAGTCAAGGTCGACGTCGAAGCCGAAGGCGCGGTAGTAGAAGGTGAAAGAGTCCATGATGACCAATCGAGACCGAGAACCAGCGAGTCCAATTCCAAAAGACATTCCACATCGAAGTTATCCAGAAACTCCAGGAAAAAAAAAACTGGTAAATACAATCCAGGTCTTCACCAGAAGTCCAAAATACAAAGAGAAGTCGGACAATAGGATTAAAACCTCGCACAGCAGAAGGAAACAACGCTCCAGCAGCGCGAACAAAAAGCAATTGACGAAAGTGGGAGTGTTGGCGCACACCTGTGTCAGCACTGCCAACTGTTTTTTATGGTAGCTCAAGTGACAAGATTTTACCTGCAGCGTTGGTAACACTAGCTGTTAAAATTCCCAATAGTGGAATTGGTAATTGAGAGTTGTTTGGGCTAGTGGGATTAAGGGCGAATTCATGTGTTCAGGGAGTGTATTGCAATATATAATTTTATAACACTATTTTAAACTGCAATGCTATGTAGTTTTGTTCTTGCTTTAAAATATTTGTTATAGGTAGCTGTTTTTCTTCTTTGCATTATCAAAAAATGTTGCAGCATTGTTGTAAGAACGTTAGCCCCTGCATGATATGAAACATTTTATCCATCGTAGTCACATTCTTTGGCACTTGTGTCTCTTGTAAAACTTCTGAAAGTTTTCAAAGTATCTGAACTGACAGCTGTCTCCTGTAAGATCTTTGCATAATGATCTGTACAGGTTTTACCATATTTTTTAGTTCCTCTTCCTTTAATATGTTTGCATAACAATTTGTACAGACTTCATCAGATTTTTTAGTTTGTCATTGGTATGGGTTTCTCCATGCTCGCCAATGTGGTCTTTGATGCCATTGCTGATCATGTCAACGAAGCCTTCACCACCAATTTCATTTACCATACATGTCCAAGAACATCTTGATTTCTGCATTGATAGTGTGGAAGTCCTATGATAATTTCTACAATGCACTGCCTCCCTAGGGCTTTATGGGATCTATTGTCACTGCAGTAAGCAAAAATTGTATCTGCAATTGTCAAGCTTTCCACAGATCCTTGATATTGCAGCCAGGGTTAGCATCAAGGGCCATACGAATCATCCCAAAGATGAGATGCGTGTATGTCACCTTATTGCACTTGAAGATGCATTGATCTAGTAGCTGCAGTAGTATAGTGTTAAGAAGCAGGAATGTCATTTCCACTTTCTCGCTGTCTAAGCAAAGACTGGGACAGCCAGGGGGTTTTATCTTTGGAGAGAAAGACAGATAGTGAGAGGAAGACCTTAGATAATGGCCCCTTGTCTTTTAGGTACTTCTTAATAGTGTGATTGAACTGGATTAGATCACTGAATTTAGGCTCAAGAGCCAAGTACTAAAGAAACAAGACCATTCAGCATTTTTCAATAAGTTTTTAATTTCATGTCAAATTTTCCCAAAATTATTTATCAATTTGATCAAAACTGGAGGTTAAACCCTATTTCTTTTCAAAATCACTTCCTTCTAAACTGAGCAACAACACCTTATAGTACTATTCAAAAAATATTTGCACAATCTCAAATCTACAATTTTTCATGCAGCACCTGTGACACCATTCCAAGATCAAGATGGCAGTCACCTAAGCATTCTACTTGTGTTGCCAGGGCATAAGCAGGCAATTTCCAACTTTGTTCTGAAGGCCCCAAGGATGGGTTGCTTGGTAGACAATGCCTGGTTTGCTCAAGTGAACACCAGCATTACCAACTAGCATCTAAGTAAGGTAATCTTCCTAAGCACCCTTATGGATGTTGGATGATTGGCTGTTTTCTAAGCAAGCCTGTTTCATCAAATCTTAACAGACTTTTTCTGGAGGGTAATCTGTCTCTTCTGTGAATTTCTGGCAGTCATGGGAATGCTGATACTTTTTATGATTCAGCCAATGTCAATTCCCCCACGATTCACAAGTTCTTAGCATATAGCATCTTATACAGCTAGTCAGCTACCCTTTTCTACCTCTGAAATCCTTACTCTCACTCTTCTCAACCTCTGCTTACTCAAGTAAAAGAATGCACATTTGTAATTAGGAAATACTCTATGTAGGGAGTTAAAAAATCCACAGCTTCCTATATTTTAAAAAAATTAGTTAAAAATTAAAACACATCCTTATACTGATCCACAGATTAATTCTTCCCAAAATGGATTCACTCAGTATCTCTGTCTAAAATAATAAATCAGATTCCCTTAATACTTAGGCAAAACAATCACAGGCACTCACCCTCTTCCAAGTGCCGGCCATGGGCGGTGTGATTTCCACAATTTACCTAAATACCAATCACTCTGATTCTCAACCAAACCTATGTACTGTAAAATAAAATAGTCAACAATTATATTGAGAATATAGGACATAACAAAGCAGTCATTCCTTACTTAAACCACAACACAAGATCAGAGTATGTGAAATTAAAGTAATTATGAAATGTAAAATATATAAAATTTAGTTATCTTCTAAGAATACGAACATCATTCCTTATAAAGAAATGGTGCAGTGGTAGCTAAGAATATATGTAGTCACAAACACATAAAGAAGATATGAGTCTATTTTTCAGTTGGTGTTAAACAACTGCCTCCACTCATCTGACACAAGCAAGTACCTTGGTTATACCCACCACAGGTGACGATTACATGAATAATAAAGAAATCACAACTGATAAATTTACACATCTTGTCTTTTTTCTAGCGCTGTATCTTATCATTTGTGTAAAAATTAGTAATTTGTTTATGGCTACATTATACAGTACTGTATACAGTACCATCTCAACTTATCAGACTTCTCTACTCATCTCTAAATTATGATGATAATTTTTGCAAGGCTACCTTTTTTCAGATATGAAACATTTTTTGACAATTCTCTCACACTGAACATTAAGTACTGAATACAGCTATGCTTACCTTAGAAATTAAGCAAAATCAATGTTAGCTGTAGGATATCTTGAAAAGATATGATATGGAGTCTCTGTTATACATCAGACTTTGTCACTTATCAAAAGATCAGACCCCACCACGATCTGATATACAGTAAACCCCCCGTATTCACGGTCTCAATATTCACGGTCTCACCTATTCGTGGATTTCTCTACAGAACATATGTACACATTATTTGCGGAAAATTTGCCCATTCGCGGTATTTTTCACAGAAAAATATTCCCTAATTACTGTATTTTCATTTAATTTTCATGATTAAATGCACTTTTTGTGATAAAACTATTAAAATACTCAGGTATAAACATTTTTAGATGGTTTTTTTGTATTTGAACTATCAAAATAGGCAGTTCGAAGTGTTTTTAGAGAGGTTTTAAGTATTCACGGATTTTAGCTATTCGCGGAGGGGTGTGGTACACATCCCCTGCGAATACAGGGGGTTTACTGTGTTGAGAAACTACTATATAAATTCATTTATACACAGTGGGAATACAACCAGGCTATGCTAAAAATATCCCACAGCCATTCAGTGGATCCTCATCACTCACTATGGCAGTCTGCTGGCTGCTGAGAAGCATCAAACCACAGAATGAGAGTATTTTCTTTCTGTTCACTAAATTGTGTCAAATACCCATACAGTATCAACTTTCTGTTTACTGTCTTCAGTATCAATAATATCTCAACTTATCAGACTTCACTACTCATCTCTAAATTATGATGATAATTTTTGCAGGACATCCGCGGAAGTACTGTTATCAACACCTGTGCAATGTGGCATTTCACTACATGTACTGTAATAAGCTTTACAACATACAGTAGATAGCAACTTCAGCAAATTCAAGTGGTTATATTGATAGCAACTTCAGCAAATTCAAGTGGTAAAGATCAATCAAGTGGTAACTTGAATAAAATGCTGCATTCTATGGCATTAACTTGATAATATGAAACTTAAAATCAACAGTGTGACACTCTAAACAGTTATGGAATGCCGTGATAGCTACATACACAGTTTCCTTGGAACATGTAACAGAATCTTTACATGAACTGACATCTACTATAAAGTCATCCATTACAAGTTTAGCCTTGGTATATGTAGTGCGTCACTGACTTACGGCGACACCAACTTACAGCGGATTTGATCTTACGGCACTTTTTCAGCGCCATTAACGGCATTTTACAGCACTTAACTTGATGTTGTATCAAGTTATGATGCCGTAAGCACCAACGGCACTAATGGCAAGAATAGGCAATAAATTAATGGTGCTGTAAATTGATGCAACATCAAGTTACAGCGTCATAAGCACCGTTAAAGCGCTGATAATGATAAAACACTGATTTACGGCACAAATCAACTTACAGCACGGCGCTGGAACAGATCCCCCATCGTAAGTCGAAGACCTACTTAACATTTTTCTTCATTTCTGTAATAACCCATCTCAATTCCATATCTTGACCTTGCTATTCAATTTCATTATGGTAATTACCATTGCTCAAATATTTTATTCCACTTTCCCTCCCTGCCTTCACACACTGTCAGGTGCAAATGACTGATTACTGAAGTCACCAAGATAAATTAAAATGATATTTACTCTTGTAACAGATTTTGCATTTACCACTTGCTTTCCCTGTTCTGCTCTACAATTTCCTAAAAATAAAAAGAGCATTCTTGAAAGTTATCCCATGCATTCCTTGTCCTATAAAAACTTTTTTGACTTTGAGGTTACACTGAAACATCCCCAACTTGGCCCTTTTTATCCTCTTTCTTGGACTTGAACACAACTGCCTCTATCTTCAGTATCATTACTCTTACTTTAGAGCATTTTGTTTGCTATGAAATATTACACACACACACACACACACACACACACACACACATATATTCTGCAGCTTTTGACAGGTGGGCAGTGACCTTGCAGTAGATCAGGTGTCTCAGCAGACAACCCAACTCATTCCCCTATTTACCTCTATGTACTCTTGTTCCCCATATTACTTAAATGTTTACCTATTTCTTCATTTCACTAATTCACATATTCAAGTCTTTCCTCTTAAGATTATCTTTCCATAATCTTGCAATATTTGACATGATTAGTGCGCTCTAGCACTACCTCACAGTACAGTTTTCCTTTGGTCAGTAGCACCAAAGGAATATGTAATAGAGTTCCTTCCTAGGATGTTTCTTTCATATACTGTAGTATTCTTTAGCTAGCCTTAGGTATTACAGTACCACTTAAACTACATAGGCTTGAGTAGTTATGGTTTACCATTTCAACTCCGAGTTACAGTGGTACCATATCTGTTATATTTCATATTATACAGGCATTCTTTTACCTTTAAATTCTTGAGTGAGGGAGTATATTTGTAACTCACCACTTTCCATAATTAGCTTTGTCTTCTTGTTCAGCAACTTACAATGAGTTTATGATGAAGACGATATTATAATGACTTAATACTTACTAAGTAATAATGGATAGTACTATGGGTAAAGCTTGGAATCTTTACAGGAGGGACAGAGGGAATCAACTACGTTTTTAGATTAAAAGACATGTTCATATGAATGTTTAAGTCCATTTGTACTGTGTGAACACATTAGTTTGTGTACCTACAATATTTTTTTAGGCTATTGTGATAAATTTTTCAAATGCCACAACACATATTAAAATTATACTGTAACATTTTAAACAGGTTTCAAATTACAGAGAGAAAACAAAAGCTGGTTAGTGTTAGTCACCATGTTAGAGATATCCCATTATTATAACTGAGTAAAATGTATATTTTATTAGGGGAAGAACCCATAATGTACCTAAAAATGATATTTTCGTAATAAATTAATATTTACCAAGTAATTACATGGCTATAGTTTCAACTTGCATGGCAGCTTTACTTTAAAAAATCGTGGTAGCGCTTTGACTGTTTAGTGTAGGTGACAGGCCCTGCCCACTGCTGGGAATACTGGAAACAACTTAGCAGATATCTTCATTGTGTTTGTGCCCTTATGTCTGTAATTACTTGTTAAGTATATATGAAACTTAATTTCATTATGAAAATATAATTTTCATTTAAATAACTTACCAAGTAATTAAATAGCTGAATCCCATATGGACATATTAAAGAATGGTACTGTAATGACTTTGAAATAGAGAAAGTTGCCAGCATTGAAACAATGCTTGTCATTTCCTTATCTGGTTAGAGAGCTACTGCAGGTGAAAACTGCTTCTGGTTGGTGCTCATCTTAACCTGTAGTGGTGTGGCGGTTGAGCCGTGGGGAGCCTCTACCTAAGTGGGAGTTTTGTAGTGAAGGATATGACCGATGGCTAGCAATGCATAAAGAAGTGCCCTTGCCCCAGGTGCAATACCAATATACAAAGCCAACAAAATTCTCTAAATATCGATATATATAATAATGAAAAATGAGATTCAGAGCCCTGCCTAAAATCCAGACGTCTCTTATGTGATGCACTAATGCGTTTTCCACTAGTTTTACCGTAAGAACTTTGCAAAAGCATGTTGGAAACTGTTCTCTATTGACGTCACTGTATGTCAACAACTACACGTGTTTACCCAACCTCACACGCATGGTCTCTCACAGAAGTGTGGCCTGCCAGGCCTGCGTGGGTGGGATCAGCTGATGTCATTGTGAGAATTTTACTACGCCAGGGATTTTCGCATGCACAGTACAGGAACTACAAAATTTATAGAAAAAGAGGGTACGAAACAGTGTTTCCAATAATGTAATCCTACATTTTATAAAAAAAAATGTAAGATACGAGAGAGAAGCGAGGGTAGGATCAGCTGATTTCATTGAGAAATTTACTATGCCAGGGATTTGCGCATGCGCAGTATAGGAACTGCTTGGCTGGCGTATTGATGCCTGAGTTACACGGTCCAAGGTATGCTTTAGCCTACGGAAACCACCAACTGTCCGAAAATAAAAAAATTTACCCCTACCACACGTATGAAAAATTTCGGTAAATTTTACGTAAAGACGGGGGATAGGGTGATATTGCGTAATATTACGGCAATTGGATAGGAAAGCGTTAACTTATTATTATTATCATATCTCATTAATACTGAAAATTAGTACTTATTATATTATTAGGTAAATCATTTATTTATCACAAAACAAATAAACATACCATAAAAATTCTCTTATCTCAGTTAGAGAGAGAGAGAGAGAGAGAGAGAGAGAGAGAGAGAGAGAGAGAGAGAGAGAGAGAGAGAGAGAGAGAGAGAGAGAGAGAGAGAGAGACAACTGAAATAAGAAAGGAGAAGGAGAAAGATAAACATTACATGTTATTTCATCTTATTACACATATTATTTAATCTTACAGTATTATAGCCCTCTGTTGGCCGAGTCGGTTGAGCTTCAGACTGTCGCTCAATGGGCCGGAGTTCAATTCCTGCGGCTGGCTGATGAAGAGTTAAAGGAATTTATTTCTGGTGATAGAAATTCATTTCTCGCTATAATGTGGTTCGGATTCCACAATAAGCTGTAGGTCCCGTTGCTAAGTAACCAACTGGTTCTTAGCCACGTAAAATAAGTCTAATCCTTCGGGCCAGCCATAGGAGAGCTGTTAATCAGCTCAGTGGTAGTGGTCTGGTAAAACTAAGGTATACTTAACTTACAGTATTATTATTATTATTATTATTATTATTATTATTATTATTATTATTATTATTATTATATTATTATTATTAATATTTGAAAATTACTAAGTCATTATTTGATCATAATTTATAGATATGTTCCACAGAAAATCTCGTGAATCGTGAGAACACGAATATGGGGGGTTTGTTGTACTGGCCTTCTTATACTGCCTAATTGGAATTGGATCTGAACGCCGACCCACTTGAAAAGTCTTAAGCGGCCTAGAAGAATCCAGGAATCATTTCCTGTACCACCTGTCCTTGTCGGAATCGTCAGAAATGATATCACTGCAGGGCCTGTAGTGGCGTGGTGGTTGAACTGTGGGTCACCTCTACATAAGCGGGAGTCTTGCAGCGGAGGGTAGGCCTGATCGCTGACAAGACATACAGAGTGCCATTGCCTGCCATTCGTATGATAATCGTCATAAATGTGTGATTAAACTGCCTCTGGTACAATACATCCAACTATCTTATGCTTATATGGCAATCTGAAGTTTCCCTTCGAAAACTTGGTGCACTCTTAATGAGACTCCTTTTCAATGGCTGTCTGACGGCGCTTAGGATCGTGCCACGGGCTCGACTGAGGGAGCGAGTACATGTGGACAAACCACACTGGTCTCCCTTGGACTTGGTATGTCTTCTCCCAGGGTTTTAGGGAGCAAGACAGTGACATTAGTCCTACCGACATCTGCGGTTGAGGGGGTGACTATCCATGGGCAAACCCCATCGGCCTCCCTTGGACCTCTGGTATGACTCCTCTTAAGTTTAGGGGAGTATGACAGGGACCTTCGTCTAGAAGAGTCAGCTGGAACGAGTAGCCACCTCCTCCACTAACATTGCACTGTCACTTGTCACCTTGCGGGAAGTTGCGCCGTCTGAATACATTTACCATTAACTCCTTCAGTGATGCACTAACTCTGCCCCTGAATCCACTAATAGGTTAATTCTCTTGAATAACCTGGACTCTAGACCAGTGGTTCTCAAACTATGGGTCACGAGATCAATTTTGCTGGGTTGCAGGGACACAGGAAAATTATCACGCTTTCAGTGTATTTCAGTTACTTAACTGAATTCTTCTTTTAATCACAAATTACTTAATGTAAATGAGAAGCAGCACCATCAATTACATTAATTTAATTCTGTGAATGAAAAGCAGTGCCATGGATTCTATTAATTTAGCTTTGTGAATGAAAAGCAGTGTCATGGATTCTATTAATTTAGTTTTGTGAATGAAAAGCAGTGCCATGGATTGTGTTAATTTAGTTTTGTGAATGAAAAGTAGTGCCATGAATCCTGTTAGTTTAGTTTTCTGAAAGGGAAAAATGGTGCCATGGATCCCACTAGTTTAGTTTTTGTGAATGAAAAGCTGTACACATTTTTTTTTTTTTTCAAAATAAAGCGTATATATCACTGAACATTTTCTTTCTCTTTACTTTACTCTGGGTCGCGAAGGATTGAAATGTTCCAAATACGGTCACTTGCAAAAAAGTTTGAGAACCACTGCTCTAGACTGGCAATAGCATCGGGTATGGCAGCAAGGGAGCCAAGCATGGGAGTAGGTGAATTAAAAGTAGGAGGGCTAGTAGCAGGAGAAAAATTAGAAAGAGGGGCAGAAGGAACAGTACAGCTATCTTCTAACCTAGGCTAGGGTGGAATTCTACGCTAAAGGAAGTTCGTTTCTTGGCTCTAGAGACCCCTTTCCTCTTTCTATCCCTCTCTAATCATCTAAATTTGATTGATCTGGTTTGCAACTTTCATTACAATAGCAAAACTACGTTAACGTGCATCAAACATAATAATAACCAAAGAACTAGAAAAAATGATCTTGAAAGCTATTAAAGCTTGAAGGGTACTCAAATAAGCAATAATACTTCACAAAATCCAGCCATACAACCAAAAATCAGTAAACAAAAGCTGCGGCAAACCCCCAATATTACTCTAGAGCTGGCAGAAACACGGTGAAGATATCTGCTAAGTCGTTTCCAGTATTCCCGGCAGTGTGTGGGGCCTGTCACCGACACTAAACAATGAAGCACTACCGTGATTTTTTAAACTAAAGCTGCCGCACGAGTTGAAACTATAGCCATGTAATTATTTGGTAAGTTACTTAAATGCAAATACAGGTTTTAGTGTCTCGTCACCTTTCCAGTAATATCTGAATACAGAAATACAAGCTTCAAAATTACCTGTAGTGGAGGACTTGAAGTTTACAGAAATGATGGGTATTTTTAATTTTTTCAGGCTTACTCCCTAAATTTGGATGCTTCTCACATGCTAGCAAATAAGGTACTACTTACCAACAGATTAGAGGAACATGTATATCAACAGTTGTTTCTAGCTATTCTGCCTCTTCCATCTTCAAACAGTTACAAGCTATGTGCCTGGGGCAATTCTGCACTGCTAATAAGGAGATTACCATGTTATATGAACCATGCTCCTTGATTAAATGCAATTATAGACTCAGCTACCAACAAATTTAATGGCTCAAATCACTACCTACTTTCTTTCCTTAAGGCCTCATTACAGTAAAAACTACATGTACCAAGGAACTAAGGGCCAAAGATGGCAAGACACAGAGCTAAAAAACTGATTTGCACCTAAAACAGTGTAAAAATTGATTATACAATCAGTAAAAGCTCTTATCAAAACTAACCTGTTTGGGTCCAAACTTTGCAAACAAATTCCAAAGTTCTGCTATATCTGTTGCTACAGTTATATCTGTATCTAAAACAATGACTTTCTTGAGAGATGCTGGAAGCGCTTTGTTGAGTGTTAACTTCATTAAGCCAAACACTCCGGAATAATGCTTGTTAGGTACCCATGACACATCTGCTGCAAGGTTATCAGTGAGGTAGAAGCTTACCTCAACTGTAAATCAAAAGACATGTAACTTTAGAACATTTAAGTAATGAAACAAAAATTTTTCTTGTATTCCCTCAAATAAAGGATGCAGTTCATTTAAACAGATACAATAACCGTTAAATTTATAGCATAGAAATGTTCCAATTAAAATTACACATTTTATCATAAACTTATGGTACTTTTAATTTTCAAAAATCATGACAGATCATTATGACTTTTAAGTGTGAATATGAATTACAAGGCAATGTAAATCTTGAGGACTGTTACCAACAACTATATTTCCAAGCTGCTCACCTATAGTCATGTTTTTTCAAATAGTGCCTCTAAAAAAACCTACATCAGTACTTAGGAGGAAATGATAACATGGAAACTGAAAACCAGGAACGTACATATAATGAAAGAATAGACATGCTTACTTGTCTTTACAGATAAGCATAGTTGAATACTAAATTGTCTTGAATTTATAAAACTAAGCTTAATATGTGATTAAATGCATTTTAAAAATTTTGCCCTATTTCATTTAAGTAACAAGTACAACAATGATAATTTACCATATATGACATATTCAACGATGGCAAATTTCTGGAACAAAACTATGTCATAATAAAATAATTTTACCAAAAACTTACCATGAGGAATATTCCAAGATGAGAAGAGTGTATGAAGCACAACTTGAGCTTTGGCATCTGATATGATGTGGAAGTGCAGAGGATTACGTCGATAAAACAACAGTGATTTCAACAATGTTACAACTGATCTTGAAGAATTATAACCAGCACAAACAATGGCTATGTGAAGAACTTCACATTTTGGCACACCCAGCTCCTGAAAAAAAATAAAGAATAAGGGCTTAACTATTAACTCAAGACTGATTAAATGATGAAGGGCCATTTGCAATCTAACCTAACTTATTTCAATGACAGACTGATGCAGTATAATAAACATTGTGTCCATATATCATAGCACAGAAACCTGAAGTGACATCATAAGACACTTGCCGTGGATGTATATGAGGGAGGCAGTGAGTGAAACACCTGACTTACTGTATGCATTTTTATATACAGTATGCTACATACAGTAACACCTCTCTTATCCATTTTTTTCTTACCTGCACCAAGTAAATCTACATTAGCCTTGGCAAAGATAAGAGGTTCCATAACCCAGACTTCTGTAAAGTAGTTAGGTAACAGGAATAGAGATAGAGGTACTGTGTGTGAATACGGTACTGTATTCTGACTTGAGACTACAGTAACAGGCTATCATCATGTGTAAGACAAAAAGTAACAAGAAACAGTTCAATATTTTATTTACCTATTTACCTTGCACTGGTCATTAGCAGATATCTGCCTTGCATCCCCAGATCTAATGAATGCGTTCAGTCTCTAGGACATGGCATAACAGTGTGATGGCATGTCCTTGCCTCTGTTGCTTATTAGCAACCTTTAAACCTTTAATTGTCACTAAAAACTAGTACTGTATATGTCTACAACCCTATAAAGGAAGACTATAAGCTTAACTTGAAAGTAATTATATATTCTTAACTGATCATTAGGAGTCAAATTGTGAACAACCAGAAATATCTACCCACATATTGTAACAATAAACAGAACAGCTACCCAAAATAAAACTACAGGACTAAAAAAAACCCATGAACTAAAGAATGGCACTGAAAAAACCATCCTACAATATAGGGCCAGCAAAGAAAACCTAACTTAAATGAAAAACCTTACTCACTTATCAACACCTTCACCTTGAAAGAAAAAACTTACCTAAATATGTAATTAAAAATTATGAATTTAAAGTTGCTAGCTTGATGAAAAGCCATGTAGGGAGCCAAATTTTTAAGAGGGCAAGATTATGAATTGTGTGTAAGACATCAGACAGAGTGGCTCAGTTCACCACCAATGATGCTGTGAAACCTGTGTGCATACTTTGGTGGAACTGGATTTCCCCTCATTACTAACGTCAAGTAATGACTTTTGATGAAACAAATAAGTTTGTGCATTGCATGGGCACATGAGGAACTATACATTTAAAAGTGTTCTTGTAACTGGATTACATATTGAAAATGCTGACACTAAACCATGATGCAATGCTTCCTCTTCATTGACCATGTAAAATGCACTATTGTACACCAAAATAACTAATTAATAAGAGATTTCCCGTAAGAAAAAACCCTCACACATTGCAATACCTTCTCTTTGCATTTGGAGGAACCTTGCTCCCCAGTTCCTGTATTTTCTCCTTTGTCTGCATTGTCCTCGCCTTCAGCACCCCAAGCCTGAATCAGCTGGTTTTGAGATATGCTAAGCTGTCTTCGAAGGAGCTGATTTTGTTGTTCCATTTCCCTTACTCGTTCAGCCAGCCTCACCTCTCTCGGTGTAAGACCCAAAACATTTGTTGGGTCTGAGCCTAAGAAAACAATTGAAAAAAATTAGCCCAGTTAATGAATAATGCCACACTCAAGAGAATTAACCTTAGGAAAAATACTAATCTGATACCACCACAGACCAGGCAACCACTGTTATATAAATAAACTCCTCAAAAATAGTTGTTAGGTAACTGACAGAATAATCCAATTAAATATAGTTCAATGGGTGTACATTCCTAACCACTAGAAAATATTTCAGAATTAATCATAAAAGACCCCTCCCTACATACTAAAAGTACTTGTGCACAACTATGCTTGAAAGGAAGCAAAATTATTACAAAACTAGCTAATGAAATAAAATAATGTAAAAAGAAAAAGAAAACTGATTAGATAGTAGCCACGCAGACCCCAACTCCATAACACTTACATATCATTCGGAATATGGAACCTATTTACATGTAAACATAATTCAATAAAAGCACGAAACCATGTGAATGAGAAGTGTAAAGAAACTGGAAGATGCCCACAGAGAGAGAGAGAGAGAGAGAGAGAGAGAGAGAGAGAGAGAGAGAGAGTGTGTGTGAGTGTTTAAGATATATCTAATAACTGACATCGTCAAACAATCTCCTAGTACATGAAAACTCACTGCAGTATCAAATATGATTTTCCAATATAGCACATCAGACCAAGGTACATCAGTTATATCTTACTATTTACTGTATACTGTACTTATTAGCTGTCTCCAGAATACTGTACACTGTATGCAAAATAAAGTACTGTACCTGTAAAAGGACTATTAATATAAATGGGTACAATATTGGACAGATCTATTTTTTGTTCTGCACAAGTGTTTACAGATAACAGCAGGATAAGCTAATAAATGTGGCTTTGGTCACTGGTTTTGATAGGTTACTTTGAAAATAAACTTCATCTTAACTTTTCTTTAAAAGACACTTTCATAATTTTTCAATAATATTAAGGAATTTGTAGAAGAACAGAATGGGGGAAGAGGAGGAGAATTCCGAGGGCATAACATCTACAAAAAGAAATAAAAAACTATACAGTACAGTGAAAATTAAATTGGAGATTATGTTCATCAAGTAAGAACAGAAGCCTTACCATCGATACGTGCAATAATAGTCGCTGCTACAGCACATCCGAGCACCACGCCAAGCAATAACCCACACCACCATCTTCGAGTGTGAGAAAAACGCACACTCACAATACGCTTACTTCTGCGACTTATCTTGGCGTAATCTTCTGCGCCCACTGAAACTAGAATATGCATGAATTAGCATACATACTGTACACAACTCATGAGATAGCATATGAAGAAGCTACATAGGATGGCCTAAAACAAATTTAGTAAACATGGAAGCATAGCCTACCACGAATAAGAACTGCTTTCCAAGTGACAGCCTAGGCTAGGACAAGCTCACTAATTAAGGTACCTCAAATTCATAAATAGGGTAAACAGTCTAGTCTGCCTGAAAAATCTAAAATTTGCTTTAACAATAAAGTTAATTGCTGGTCCTTCAGTAGGCTCATAATTTATGGAGAAACTTGGGGAAATCCCATCAAAGGACTGTCACTCAATTTATTTGGTCACACTACACATGAACACTGAAAAAATCTGTTAATATTGCGATAATTGCTTCATCTGCATACCTTTTTCAAGTACAAAGGTAAGACTGACTTTTACAAGGTTACAAGTAAACCTATCCGTCCTTAACCTAACCTAATATAAGGCACCACATCATACCCGACTGGCTGGACTCAATCCTCTAACCCAATTTGTGTAAATTATCGAATATGGCAAAGCACATCAACCATCAAAACTTTAGTTCTAATTTCAGCATGAGCAGAAAACATCAGCCTACCTCAGTAACTATTAATTTTTGATGGAAGTGGTAAAAGCCTAGAAAAGATGGGTTAGTATATATATATATTTTAGTTCCTCAGAGCAGTTTAATGGTAATTTTGGTGTTTTTACAATATGGAATGTGTTAAATATTTACTGACATAAATATGAAGGACATCCACTGTCTTCTCAGTCCATTGTTGTTACCTGAAGATGAACTACTACTTTTGCACACTAAGCAATAAAGTGTATTGCAATGCATGCATTACACTTGAGCACTTCCAGTTTTCACTAACAAATATTCCCAATTCAATTACAGCTACCTCAGGTGAAAAATTTCACTGATTAATGTCTCACCTAAAAAAAAAATAAGACTTTTTGGCTAATTGAAGTTAAACTACTAGGACTAAGACACGTATGCTTTCTAGTTGTACTCACCAAATTTGAATGAAGAAATATGATAACTGTGTGAAAACCACGGGGGAGAAAGGGGTGTCCCCTTGCCAATCAGAATCCAGTGTGAAAGGTTAGGCTGGGATGCACTACTGTAATTTGCTTTCAAGATATGTTTATCATGCTCTAGGTAAGAGAGAGTACAGCCAGGTAGAATCCAGCACCCTAGACTACAGTAAACCCCCTGGATTCACATTCTCACAATTTGCACACTCAGCGATTCGTGTAATTTTCTGTGGAACCCATCTATAAACTCACCAATTTGTGGATTTTTTTGTAAAGCAATATTCTGTACTTTCATATTATTTTTGTGACTAAATACTGTACTGTAGGTACAGTACATATATATATACTATAAAATAATGATTTACAGTATTAATTTTCAAATATTAAGCTTAATAATGTTAAATAATAACATTAAATGATAAAAATAATAATCCTCTCTCTCTCTCTTACTGAGATGAGAGAATTTTTATGCATATGTAATATGTATGTTTATTTGTTTTATATGATAAATACAGTAAACCCCGTATTCGCGTTCTCACGATTCGCGGACTCACGTATTTGTGGATTTCTCTGTGGAACTTATCTACCCATTATTCGTGGAAAATTCGCCCATTCGCAGTATTTTTCACTGAGAAATATTCACTAATTACTGTATTTTCATATCATTTTCCTGACTAAATGCACTTTTTGTGATAAAACTATTAAAATACTTAGGTAAATGCATTTTTAGAGGGTTTTTCTTGTGTTTAAACTATCAAAATAGGCAGTTCTAAGTGTTTTTATGTATTCGCGGATTTTAGCTATTCGCAGGGGGTGCGGTATGCGTCCCCCGTGAATACAGGGGGTTTACTGCAAATGATTTACTAATTTTCAAATATAAATATTAATGTAAACACATCAAAATAAATATCAATTCATTAAAGAAAATACAGTATAGTGAATTTGTAAGATTTTAGTTTAATCCCTGACCTTTTTTTGTATCCGACTTAGGGGGAGGGATGAAGGCGTAACTATCATCATAAGCAAAAATGGGTTAACACCTGGCCGAAGAGTCTCTCTCTCTCTCTCTCTCTCTCTCTCTCTCTCTCTCTCTCTCTCTCTCTCTCTCTCTCTCTCTCTCTCTCTCATCTACTAATCTAGATTATGTTCTTTGTATTTCATCTCTCTCTCTCTCTCCCCCTCTCTCTCACCGAGATAGATTTTTCATGCATAAGTAACATATATGTTTATTTGTCGTGTATACTGTAGTTTTATAGATAAACGTGATGTTACTTTGTTATTAATTTATTCCTATTTTCCATGCAGTAATTACAACATTTATGCATTTCTATAGTAAATTATGTAAAATTTTAAAAGAAAACATATCGATTCCCAGCCTTTTCCGAAAGCTTGGAGCAAGGGGGGGTGTAATCTAACTGTCAATATTGACACATTGACCACGAAGGGGAGGAAGTGTTGCCTACTCACGGAAAAATATGTTGCCCTCTTAGTGGTCAAAATACCACTACAAAGGATACTGAAAAATCTCTCTCTCATGCCAAAGCATACTCAGAATGTGAGAGATGGATAAACAGATAGACAGAAAGGGAGAGTGGTTGAGGGTTAGAAGTACGTACATTTACACTGACATCATTTCAAAGATTAATACAGTAATAGGATGACAGTTTAAGGTATATTTGATGTAGGATGCTAGTTTAAAGTAATATTTCTTATCTGACTTTCAAGATGGGCAGTTATAAGCATTTTTAGAGGGGGGGGGTGTTAACTATTCGAGGATTATAACTATTTGCAGGGGGTTGTGGTATGCATCCCCCTGTGAATACTGTATAGGTTTGGGAAAGCAAAGTCAGATTACATCCCTGTATTTTACTCTAAGATTTACCTCACTCTAGGTCAGGTTAAATGGGAGAGGGTGTTCAGGGGGCAATGTCCCCAGTTAGGTAAGACCTAGCATCCTAGGTTAGCTTAGGTTAGAATGCAATTCTGTAACTGGCCATGTCAAATTTTCCACCTCAGCAACATTTTTAAGTACGTACACTTTTCCCTCCATGAGAGGTTAGCTGTGAAATGAGTTCTCTCCATTCTCTTCTTTCTTGTGCTCTTTCTGCCAGAATGCCTATCAGAGTTAGGTCTTTATCCATACCCTTTTGCCATCATTTCCTGATTCTTCCTGCAGGTCTCCATCTTATTACTGTATTTCCATATCTCCTGCTTTTCTTTCTTATTTTTTTATTATTTTATGTCCACACCATCTCAGTCTTTTTTCTAACCTCTTGATACCACATCTCACCACCAACTTCTCATCTGCAATACATTTTTCCTTGTTGGTACCTATATTTCTGTTGCATGGAGTAGTACAGCCTGTAAGTGCCCACCAAAAGTCATTGCTCTCTCTACTGAAGAGAAAATTTTATCTACCAGTAATCTAGCCATTTTGTTACTTGTTAATTTGACTCTCAGTCCACTCTATGAACTGCCACATGGGCACTTTTCTGACTGCACATTTCCCTTTGCTTCCTTTCCAGTCACTGTAAGCTTTTCTTAGATCCTGCTGTTAGCACTAAGTCATCTGCATGAAGAAGCTCACAGGGACCCTGTTTTCTGCACTTCTTTTGTAACTTCTTCCATTACTATGATAAACAACAAAGGGCTCGGCACTGATTCTTCATACACCCGCCACTATCTTCATTATAGATGCAGAGCAGAGTAATGAGTCTTTGTGGTACCATCTACCTGTGTAATGCCCATTTCATTGTTTGTCTTAGTGCTCTGACAAATGTCTTTTCAAGATCCACGAATAAACATATAACCCATTCCTCTTCTGCATGGTCCTTCCATTGTGGCTGCCTCATTTTAAAGACTGCTCCTACTGTTGATCTCTTTTGCATGGGGACAAGCTGATGCTATTGATTTTAATCATTTTTCTCAGCCTTTTCTCCAGAACCTTTTCCAATATTCTTCTCTGAATACCATCACCAAACTGCTGTCTTCTAACTCTTCTCATCCTGTCACTTTCTTTTTCAGGTTTCCATGCAGTACGTATTTCACTTAGTTTATGAATGACTGGCTCTCCCGATGCTTTCATCAAGTCACTTGTCATTCCAGATGGTTCTGGGGCTTTCCCATTTTTCATCTTTCCAAGGGCTCTGAACTGCCTCAGCTGTTATGAGCTTTACTGGTACCTTTATTGTATTACCGTTTTCCAGTTCATGTCATTTTCTTCATACAGAAGGGTAACACAATACTGCCTCCACCCCTTATTTTCAACTTTAACTTTTCCATTTTCATCTCCTATGTACTTAGTCACCTTTATATCTTTACCATCTTTCCTCAGCAAACTTATCATTAATATTTCCTCTTCCACTCTGCTTTGTTGAGACACTAATTAAATTACATAGCTCCAAAATATTCTTTAATTCATCCTGCAAACGGCATTGTGCTCACAGACTTGAACTATATATTTCACTCACTGCCCAATTTGTAATTTAAGCATTTAAACCATTCCTATTGTTGCAATTGACAATTTTTCCCTTTTCTCCCATTCTATAACCTCAGCTTACTAACCCTTAACCGCACCAAAAATAATAGTAAAAAAAAAAAAGAAGCATAAAACAAAGAAGCAATCTGCTAACTATATGGTGTAGTCCACTTTGGCATCAGGAGATAAAATGGGATACAAATTCTGACACAATTTAGGCAGACCTAGGCTATTAAGGGTACGATTTTCCCACAACAGAAATAAGATACCAACAAGACGTTCGACATAGGCTGGGGCTGGTGCAAATCTACGTGTATTATTAATATATTGCTGGTTTTTAAAAGAGACTCATGAATACCATGAATGAATACCATGGCCTATGTGCCCGACTAAATATAGGCCATGACAAGAGCAGGCCTGTGTTAACCTGTCAACCAAACAACGGCCCACACTAAATAGGCTGCAATAACTTCACTCTAATCCTAGTTAGCCTTACCATAAGATTATACTATTTGATAATATGTACAATACTAAGAAAACTGTATGTCTATCTGAAGTAAAATGGAAAATAAAAGTCGTTAAGTGACTTACAAGATTAAGCCCTAGGCGTCACGACTTCTGTAATTGAACTCTCAAGACCCGGACTCGGAGCATAAGACTCAGACGACATTTTTGTCCGATTTCATTGACGAACGCCTACATTGGCAAAATAATAGTTCGAAATAAAGAAATTAAAATTGAGTGACGTCTTTAGAAGGTTACAATACATCAAATATGATTGTTTTCATTACTATTCTAGATTACTGACTTCTGGTTACATTCGTTAAGTTTTGGGAACAATATTGTCGAAATCAATACAATCGAACGTAGGTGAATGATGTAAACAAACAATTTCGGAATTATTGTCAGGTTTGCTGATGGAATCTTTACTGGCTATTTTCAGAACACTTTTAAATACTCTGTCCAAAATTTCTATCCTTAAATTCTCTAACCACACGGCTATTGTGAAAGATTAGAATGAGATTACTGGAACGATTATGTTACAGATCCAATTCATACCCGGATCTCAACTTGCAAAGTTAATCATTTTAGGTCACGCTCACGCCATCCCATGATAGCAGACGTCAGCATTTTGTTAGTTACGGGGCCAATGCTACACTGCTGGATGCATATATATATATTAATATATATATATATATATATATATATATATATATATATATATATATATATATATATATATAAGAACTCAGTTTATTTATATATATATTGGCTCTTTATTGAGAACAACAATGAACGCAGTCTGAAAGTGCACAAATGAGAGGTATTGAAATATCTGCTAATTTAAGTATGCATTAAAGATATGAAACAATTAACTGGATATTGTTACTGAATAGATAATAAATGTAGTCACATAATACATTCAAGTTTCTATGTCAATATCAATTACTTACAATGATAATATGCCTTAAACAGGTATGTGATAAAATTGCTAATATTTAGGTTAATAATGGAAGTTTCTTAATAACGGAGCTAACCCCGCAACAAAGTTATTAGTATATAAACAATAAAGGGAAGTAACCGTTCAGATAGCATTTCCCATAATCATATAATATATATATATATATATATATATATATATATATATATATATATATATATATATATATATATATATATATATATACATACACATATGCACACACACACACACACACACACACACACACACATATATATATATATATATATATATATATATATATATATATATATATATATATATATATATATATATTATTATTATTAGGAGGCCAAACACTAGGACCTGTGAAGTCATAGACCCTAGTGCTGAAAGGGAAACTGAGAGAAAAAAGGTTTCAAGGTTGTACTGTAACAGGAGGAAAACCTCACAGTTGCAATGAAACAATTGTTAGGAGAGGATGGAAAGTAGAAGGAATGAAAGGGGTTGCAGTTATGGGCCGAAGGGATACTGCAAAGAATCTTGAGCAATGCCTACAGTGCACACCATGAGAGGTGCACTGATGGCACTAACCAGTGGCGTCATTTCATATTTTTCTGTGGGGGGGCAAAGATTTAGAACTTATATGGTATGGGTGGGGTGGCGGGTGAAATGAGCCCTATCAGTTCGGGGTGAGGGTGGGGGCCCACTGTAATCCCACCTGAGAAATTTTTCTAAAATTGTGCACAATTTGAAGCCATTTAAGAGCTGTATTGAGTTAATAAAGCAGCAAACGGGTATGCCACACCCATCCACACACACACACACACATATATATATAGTCACATAAAACTAGAAATAGGAATGACAACATAGGAGTAAAGAGGAAGTCTGGTTCTAGTGCTCAGGGGACAGAAAGTGTAAGGTTAATTTATTTTTATTAGAAAATAAAACATGAATGTATATATATATATATATATATATATATATATATATATATATATATATATATATATATATATATATATATATATATATATATGTATTGGACAAACACCCAACACCCAGGAATTACCCATTTTAGAGTCCTTATTGATCAGACAACTGGTTCCCCCATTAAACACGCAGTCAACAGCCACTCCCCTTTTCTTGTCTTACGGTGTATTTTCCTCTTTTTTATTTTTTTAGTTTCCTTCCACTTACGTTTCTTTTGCTCTGGTGGAAGGTTAGTCCAATAGTTTGTGAATTTTAATATATCTTGTTTTTTTTTAATGTACTGTATAATTTTAAGCGTAAAAAATTTTCAGGTTGAGTTTTATGCTTATTATGTGTTGTTTTTATCTATTTCAGAGCCCTTGAAGATGTAATTATATAGTAAAATTACGAAACGTTGGGAAATAAATATGTACAAGAAGAGCAAATCTTAATTGTCCATCAGCATATGTGTTGTACATAATGGCTATGCCACTCACACAAATTAATATATATATATATATATATATATATATATATATATATATATATATATATATATATTATATATATATATATATATATATATATGGGGATATATATATATGCCACTATGTATGTATATATATATACATACATATTATATATATATATATATATATATATATATATATATATATATATATATATGTATATATACATACATATAGTGGCATATATAATGTCATCATCCCCACTGTAGCATGTAAAGCCAGAGGAATGGACTGCATTTTGGTTAGTTTATAAAGCACCATATCTTTCATGGTGACAAAATGACATTTTACCTTAGGGTTAGAGTCAAAAGTTTAAAGGCCCAGTCGCTTGAAGAATGCAATATACTGTGTTGAAGTTTTATCTGGCCATTTCAGAAGTGAGGGTTGATTTTCAGCAGAGACTAAATGTACACAATAATGTAGTGTCAAGAGACATCTGTTGATCAACTGACAAGAGAGGATATGATTAGTGGAGAAATAAAGCACATGGATGCGTAGCTGGTTGGGTTGGTATGTGACACACAAAGGTAAATCTACATCATGGCTGTGATCCATGTTGTGTCTGGTGGTTGTGAACATGTTTTAAAGTATGATGAAATAATTCCTAACATTGTCAACTGTCTGAGGGTATAAACAGCCTTCAGGGAGCAGAGGTGTCGTGGTACATCCCAATTTATTGAGCTGTCTTTGTCTGATGATGAATGATATTTTTTTTTTTAATCAGTCTTGCTACCAGCTGGATGGACACTGATAGCTATTATTTCTTTTCTCACTCTCAATTTTTCCATGTAGGCTGTTGTTTTTTAGGTTCAAGAGTAAAGGGTTACTTTGCTCTTGGTTTTGGCATCTCTCGAGTTATATCATTGGTTTATTATCTCCTTCTCAGTGCTGTTATTACCAAAGTTGTCTACAAGATGGGGGGTGGCTGTCTCAAGTTCCTTTTAGGCAGCAGCCTTAGTACTGAAATGGAAGAGAACACAAAAGATGTAGGAGCAGGTTTTGTACTTGATGAGATATCAAGTGGGGCAATAGCTAGAGCTGTTGAAGCAGAGTCTGGAGGCGTGGCCTTAATACATAAAGTTGTTTCTAGTTTTGCCATGAAATTTTAGGAGGCCATTTACGATATGAAGCTGGTCAGTGGTGAAGTGTAGCCCACATTTGGCAATAAAGACATTCTGAGTTGGTGTAGATTATGTTCATCTTCCCCTTTCAGTGTTGTCATGCCAGCAGCAGATACTAAGGGGTGTCCATTTCCCTGAAGACTTCTTCAATGTAACCCTAACGAGGGAAGCCCACTATGCTCCTCTCAGTTTGTAGGTACAGTATTTTATGCCCCTAGGTCATCTGAAGGGGGTCTCCTTGCTACAAATGCTGAGTTTTAGTCTTCTTCTGGACACTGACAGAACTAGCTGGACTATTTAACAGTGTAACTGATTGTTCTGGCAATCACTGACAGAACTAGCTGGACTATTTAATAGTGTAACTGATTGTTCTGGCAATGTTTGTGAAGACAGCCTACATAAAGGATGGTGCAAATGCTCCTGGAATCACTGCTACAGGCAAACTCGAGGAACTCACTGGAAGAAGTAGTGCTGTAACAAGAATGGATGAAAAGGATATCTTGGCCAGGTGATAAGCTGGGAGTGGGAATCTGGTTAATCATAGGGCAGAGTGGATTCACGGCACTGAGTTTTCACGTTTACATTTAAACAAAGGTTTTAGTAGCCCACTGTCTTGACAGACACTGACACTCTTTGTTCCTCTGAGGTTCTTGCTATTTTCTTTTCTCTTTTCTTGGATTCATCCTTCAGAATGGTTGCAAATTTGGCTATACTGTCCTCCTCCTGCAGGAGAATGTAGGTCAACTTTGGCTGCTGCTGGATAATTATGTATGGGTTGGAGTGGAGTCTTTAGCAACAATGATATATACAGTAGTTCTGCAAGAGTATTAGGCTTCAGTGCTCGTATCTCATCTTGGTCACTCCATTAAGGATGAATGCCTGAAGTGGCACTTTTGTGGAAATCTTCTCATCACTTGCCTAGATGGACATCAAGCCCAAACCTCTTATGGAGTAGGGAACCAAGATGAGACTGACACACACCTGCCAGATTGATATCGGTCTTGATGCGAGACCATTTTCAGGTTGTCTCCATTGAGCGTAATCAACTGCTTGCCACTAAGTCCTACTTCCAGTGACTTCATGGTGATGCAGGAGTTCTCTTTCAAGTTCCCCCTTGATACTCCTTCTCTGATCTCCTTTAATAGTAAATACCCAGTGCTAAGATAAGGATACTTCTTCATTTTTAAGCTTCATAGGTTTTCTTCTTTCTTCTTCTTGATGGCCACTGGATTTTCCTGAAGATTCCTAGTGACCTTATGCATCATGCACTGAGCCATCTGCGAAAAATTAAAATTTATAGCAGGTATGTAATTGATGATTTAATATCTATTCTTTTAATCCAACTAAATTACTTTTTACTCTTCTTTTGTAGTGGGAAGAGTAAGAGTCTAATGATGTGAAAAATATTATACAGTATACTGAAGTTTTAAAGCAAAGCATGGTTTTTATACAAAATGTACATGGCATGAGACATATTGACTAATCGGCAAGCAGGAATAAGGATTATTGGATAACACCTATGATTTTATCGATAGTTGGGTGGGTGGTTATGTGTTGACAATCAGTTGGGGGGGCAAAGGGGACTGTTGTTGTAGAGATCATCTAGGGCATTTGATGATTATGAAGTGTTTTAAAGGAGTTATACAAATTATACAAGGAATGCAAAATTGCAAACCTAGCATTGCCCTTGAAGCATAACTGCATTAGTTGCCTTTCTTTTCAAACAAAAAAAAGTAGTTTTTCTATAAATATGTAACAAATTATCAAAACTATTATAAAAAACTCATATTCAGATAATATAACTACTATTACTGCTACACAGAATCACATATTAAAAAAATGCTGCATAAGTAAAATGGAAATTATGATGAAAATTACTAAAAACTAAATATTAGCTAGCAAAATGTCCTCAGACTTTATGGGCGTAGTGAATTTAGAATCAAAGAAAATTCACTAAAAATATTGCATAGGTAAAATACAAATAATTATGAAGAAAACTAATGAAAGCAGGATGTTATTTAGCAAAACTTTCTCAGACTTCATGCGTGTAGTGAACTCACATGAAAAGACTTACCTACCTAAGACCATGGGATCTACTAACACTTGCAAATTACCTGTGTTTTCTTTCGTTTTTGGGGAACTCGTGCATTTGGGATGATTCTATCTTACACAACAGGGTTAATCAAAAGTACAGAACTTAGTTGGTTTGTTATGAAACAAACTTAGTTTATATGACTGTCAACCATATAAAGCAACAAACTACAGTACTGTATAGACAATGAATGTATAATGAAAAGTTGGATAAGTGGCAAAAATATTTATTCTCTCATATTACATATGTAATGACCTTAGTTTTTAAATAACAGTGGGTACTTATATATTACTTCACTGCAGCTTTAATACTGTAACATAGTATTTTTCACCGGTTACATGCTTTTAATGGTTTTTCATAAAAATTTCTATTTTTGCTGTTCAAAATGTTATTTTCTGCATTTAAGCAGACTGGTCAGTTTGAAGTGATGAAAGTTTGTTTTTACTGTAATAGGGCTATTGTATTCATCAGGAATAAAGGACAACATATGTATAAACTTTAGCCCAAAAATCCAAATTGTGACCATATCATTTGCTTGCCAGCTACCAAAATAAGCATTCCTAGTTCATATCAAATCTTTAAAAATAGTTCAGGGTAGCTTGTAAATCATATAAAGTTACTCAGGCCCAGCCATTTGGAAGCATCTCAGTCCCGACTTTGATAAAGGCGCTCTGCTTTATCAGACTCCACCAAAGTTATTCAGCACTTAGTTCATAAAACTAGAAAGCCAGTGATACAGTATTTATGTACAATAACAAAACTACAAAAAGGCAGGGCAGAAAATTGTTCAGCAACAGTTCGCCAAACCCTGATGTCTTAACTCTTGTAAATCAAATATCTACTGTAATATGAATGGGAAGATTTAAACACAATACTTCAGCAATTGACAAACTTCCAATTAATCCTCTTTGACAATTGGATTTGAGAGTAAAGCTACCTAAGAGGTATGGCACACAACCACTTTGTAAAAATATTTAAATTAAATGCAATAATAATCCATATTATAAACCACAACAGTAAAATTATGTAACAATGGTAAACATGCTTTCAGGTTAATTTAGTGCAAAGCAAATAATGGCAATCTTTATTGGGCTTTAACTTAATATGAGTCCAGTACCCCTAATCCCTGCAATGTAACATGAGTGGTGTTTATGATTACTTGCTCAAAAGTTACAAATCCTATAATAACTTTCATTTTCCTCAATTACAAACCTTAAATTTATTTACAATACATTCACCAGTTCAGTGTTAGTAAAAAATAGCTATCAATGGGCAAATAAAGTCATGTCTTTGACTCTGCTTGTCAATGAATACCTTTCATGAGATGAGACCCATTACTACACCGTAATTGTTATTACAGTATTGCCTTGGTGAGCTAACCCAGATGTGATTAAAACCCATCAGAGTATAAGCAGTATTTGTTGGACAAAAATAGTACTTATAAGACATAGAAATTTCTTAAATCTTACTTTCTTTATGCCAGTTCCTACTTCCTTGGAGATAATGAATGTATTTCTTTAACATTCTTGTCAAACTGGAGATGAACAGTGTTAGTAACAAACAAAAAAAACATTAGATGATGTCCACCAAAACTGGAATTACTTTAAAAACAAAATTTAATCTGCACTCGACTTTCTTGAAAGTCATTTAATCAAATTTGAAAAACATGAGAGAGAGAGAGAGAGAGAGAGAGAGAGAGAGAGAGAGAGAGAGAGAGAGAGAGAGAGAGAGAGAGAGAGAATATTCTCTACTGTATATTAGTAATTCTATGGTTACAGTTTCTCTGTCAGGTCATTAAATAAAATCAATCTACTATCTTGAATAGAAAAATTTTGTTGTTGCCACTGATGTGTACTATGTATGTATTTAAGGTTATACTAGTAACAGAATTGACTGTGCATAGGCAGTTCAGCAGCAACTGTAGTTATAAAACAATCACATTCTTTTGGTTCTGCAAGTAATGTAGAGATCATTTATAGTATATACTGTACATAAGAATATGTGCTTTGGTTGCTTTTACCTATGCAAATACCCCATACAGAGTATTTTGCCATTATATATAAAATAATACCTCCAGTTACATCATTTTGAGATTTGGCATTTTCGAATTTGTGACACTGTTGTTAAAATAGGGGCAAAATAAAAACTGATTTACAACGGTTTATGCATCTTTGCATCAGTCAGCAACAAATGTTTAAAACATCATGAAGATACAAAAATACATAAAAAATGCTAAATCACAAAAAATAGTGTAATGTAAAATGTAAAACAATTTGAAAGTTTATAATGTTAATAATATTGTCTTATTTACACAAGGTTCAGCTGTACTGTGTATACAATACATTCGTATTTCCAGCGTTCACTTATGAAAAATAGATAAATCAACAGAAAGTGCTACATCACATAAAAAAAAAAAATGTAAAATAATAAGACCTGTACGTTAATATAATGTACAGAGAAAATACCATTAAAACCTTAAAAACAAAAAATATTGTTGTAGTACATGACATTTGGGTGTAATAGTTTCAGCATTCCACTGCATGGCAATGCTAATTCTTGGCAGCAAATTCAACATGCACTTGTGTATGTTATTTGCAGTTTCTTGTCAGCAGCAAATTTGTCTAGTAAGTGTACTGCCCTAGCTTTGGAAAACAAGGTGGGTGTGATAAAACACTACAAAAATGGTGAAAAGATTTTCACAATAGCTTGTTAATACTGGCTTGAGTGGGATGACAGTATCGTCAATCGTTCATAATACGGCACAGATCTTAATCCTTGTCAAAGATGATGCTACCGGGATGAAGAGCACAATCATCACCAAGGAAAGAGGAAAAATTTATGAGGACATGAATCAGCTTCTTTCTCTTTGAATTGACAGAAGACTCATCAACATACTCCCATGAGCCAACTATTGATTCAGAAATGTTTTCTTTGTTTGCAGACCTCAAGTAGTTTCCTGATGAGAATGAGATAGAATTCATGGTTTGTGCAGTTCATGCATCTACACAATCTTCTCAACATCATGATCCAAAGGATAAGTGTGCTAGCCGATGAGTCAGCATCATCTAAATATTGCGTTCTTCCACAACACAACAATATGGATAAGGCCAGTCTTTACTGGAAGAAAATGCCAGACTGTTCACTTATAATCAAAGAGGAGAAGTCCATGCCAGGCTTCTGGGTCGCAAAAGACAATTTGACCCTTTTGTTAGCATGCAACTGTGCCAGTGACTTTAAGCTAAAGCTGATACTGTGTATCATGTGGAGAATCTTCAAACACTGAAGAACATCCCAAGGCCTCTCACCCAGTTATAAAGGTGTCAAAATCCCAAGGCTTGGGTAACTAATTATTTTTGAGAGTCTGTTCTTTAACTACTTTGTACCTGTGGTGGAAAAATACTGTAAGAAAAAGGGCACCCCTTCTAAGATCCCTCATATTTTAGAAAACACCCCTGGCCACCCACAAAACTTAGTTGATTTTTATATGATCATTGCTGTTGTTTAACTGTCCATACCACCGCTATTCTGCAACAGATTGACTAGGGGGATTATTGCCATCTTCAAGTACTATTAATTTAGGAAAACACTTAGGCCGGCTGTAGATGTAGTAGATACAATACGTACAACACTACAAGAGTCCTAAATACAGAATGAAAGCTGCTTGGAATAAAACTTTGACCATGGGCATGAATGGTGTTGGGAATAAGCTGTGCCCTCAATTTGTACATGATTTCAAGGGCTTTGCTGAAGTGGATGATGTGAACAAAGTTTTGGTGATGTTGACAAATAAGCTGAAAATGGACCTGGAGAAGGATTTTGTCTTGTAACTGAGGTAGACAAGCAGCCACTGATGAACTTGAGTTGATGGAACTTTACAAGCAGCAATGTTACAAAGAGGAACAGGCACCAGAACCACAATGCTTCATTATCAACAAGATACAGCAGGCTTGTGCTTTTTGAGGAGATGGCTCTCAATGCTGAATGCTTCACTATGGTAACATAGGCAGTGCACAACTCAGTTGTTCAGGGTACTCTCAGCTGGTTTTGTGCAACATACAAATTCAAAACAAGTACAGTAGTTCAGACTTCAACATCAAATTATTTTCTCCTTTTCCTCCACCTGCGCATTGATATCACCCATCCAGTAGGTGCAGTGCAATACAATATGTACAAGTCATTTTTTTTATTTACATTAATTTCACCCACCATTAACTTCAGTGTCCAGTGCAGAACATAATGTGATTTTTTGGTTTTTCTTTATATTTCATACGAATATAAATTTATTCAAAAGACAGTAGAATGTTTATTATCTAAAGGCTTATTGAACATTTATTAGCACCATTATGTGATTGCTTATATGATGCAGGGTGCCTAGGTAATTTTTTTAAGAGACTTATTTGACTTACGTTGTTTTTCAACTTATATTGTATTTTGTGTCTTGGTACAAAACAACAGCAGAAGATGAGGTATTTCTGTATGTGACTTAAATCTCCATTATTTTGTACTTACTTGTGGATTTTAGAACCAAGCTCCTGTGTAAGTTGCAGACCAGCTGTAATTTTTCCTTTAATGTACTTTAATTACCCCTTGTGTGCGCCACAAAATCCTTTCATACATTTCAGTCCATTTTAAAAGAAAAAATGTAAATGGCAATCATCATTTAGTGGTCAGTATAGTACTGAAGTCTGTATATATGAAACTATTCTTTTGGCTAGTTTTTGTAATAATTATCTTATACAATTGTAACTTCCCTCTAATAACTGTAAGTTCCTTCTTTATTAGATAGCTGCGAGATACTTGTGAGCTCCCAATTGCACTCTCATAGGGAAGAGGAAATTGTACCACTGTATGGTTGAGTTGCCTGTAACAGAGGGGATTGAGAATTGGCAGCAGACAGCTCGAGGAAGAAGGGTAAAATCTGTTATGTTACTTGCATGCTTTCCTCTTCTGCCACTCGCTGATGTGTACCTCCGAGGTGGTTGTGGTGTGTTTAGATAGATATGCTTTTATTAATAAAATAAGCTGTGCCCCTCTCTACTCAGTCACTGTTATCCATAACACCCTTTGTAGTAAGTGTTGTTTAAAATTCATAAATGAGAACTGACAATGGAATTTGGTATTCAGATAATGATTCAAGACTTGGAGTTTAGAGTGTGTTTGTTGGAGATATTGAGTTTGAACTTCAAGTTATGACACTTATATTTAGAGGAAGTATTATAATTACATGATACCTGTAGAAAGCACTAAAGTTAGTTAAAATTACTTGACTTTAGTTTTCCACCGCCTTAAGGTACTCAGGCAAATGTCAGCCAGGTTCCCCCCCACCCACAGATCCCACACTGCCACAGTAACTGACCGTGATACAGAGCCAGTTTAAATTAGTAAATTAGTAACAGAACATTTGTAAAATCAGCATTGTAAAAGAATATTACAGTACAGTATTTGTAAAATCCTAGTATGAAAGTATTAGCTAGTACTGTACGCATAACAACAGCTATACGCAATCCTTAGTATATAAGCATCAGTTGTGTGTGTGTGTATATATAAAACAGGCAGTCCCCTTAATGGCGGGGTTCTGTTCCTGGCTGAGTGCTGCCAACCGAAAATCGCCAATAACCAAAAATTGCCGGTAATTATTGTAATAAATGGCATTTAAGACATCATAAGCGCCAACAAACTGCTTATTGGTGCCGTTAACCACTTACTGGCGCCAATAAACCACTTACTGATGCTGAAAATTGCTTACCGTCACCGAAAATCTGGCTAACTACGTTGTCAGCCAAGCTCCGTGATACCGGAATGCTGTTAACCGACGCTGCTGATAAGCTAGGTTTTAAGTATTTATTTTTAAAACCTCCTAACATCTCCACAATCCACATCTCCAAGACAGTGGATCCCTGGGGCTTAAGTAGCTATATGTGTCAACATCCATGGGCTATGAGAAATTAGCAGGGCTAATTTGGTTTTTGTATGAAAAAAACTAATTTTGTTTGAAAAAATTTTTGTCATTACAAACATTGTTTATACTGTAATTAGCCCAAATCTCAATTTAGGAGCGAAAGAACAAGCTAAGATCTGTGGGATCTACATAAGTGCTTCTTGGGGTTGATCTAAAGCATGTGCAATGAAGTCTGCTTGTGACTGTGCTTTAAGGAAGTGTGAGTCTGTTAGTGCCTTAACTTGTTTGATTTTTCTTTACTTCCCATTACGATGCAAAGTTAGTGTCAGAATCTTAACAGTAGCACCTCAACTTTACAGACACTTTGAGGGTCTGGCCTTTTTGATAAGTAACAAAGTCTGTTAAGCAACAAAGACCGTATATTATAGCCGGAACTTGAATATTTTCCAGATATCTTATAACTAAACTAAACTAACCTGTAGTTTACACTTAACTTTCATTATATGAGATATACCTCAAAATCTATCATATTTAAAATGGTAACATATGGAAAAGTAATCATAATATGGTAGCTGGTACATTGAGGTCCACTGAGGTGTTACAGTAAAATACCAAATAAAAAGGCTCCCCTGATGACAGTGCATGTTGTAGTGCCAGAAAATTGGAATAACAAATAAAGAAATAACGGAAAAGACCAGTTTGAAGTGTTCATTTTAAACTGTGTAAAATCTTGTAGCAAAGTTGAAGAAACCAGGAAATGTCCATATTTTCCAATATGGGAATCCTCCTGGTTAAGCCATATAAAATTATCACCCATACCATGAGGCTCCCGAAGTAAAAGTTAGAGCAACAGTTACTTTATGCCAGAAGCCTAGCTGGAAGTCACTTGTTCATGGGGGATGTGTGTATATAATTCAAGACAGGCTCCAGAAGGACCGTGATTGCAAGAAGGGTAAGAAGCTAATACATACTCAGAAACAGACTGCAAAAATGTACTAAAATTAGTCTTCATAAAAGCAGACAAATGCTGTGGAGCAATGAAGTAATCTTACCCACTGGTGATATCACTGGTAAGGAGATGTGGAAGGGACCTGAAAGGGGCTACCGGGGAAAAAGGCAGGTCAACAAGGCTGTTAAATTCCCTCTGTGTGTTATGCTGTGGGGTTCCATTGGCTATGGGAGTTGAGAAGACTTAGCATTTTGCCCTATACAACAAACTGTTAATCAGGTGACTTACAATACTGATGATGTTCTGGAGATTTAATATAAGAACTGCAGCAAGATGGGGCAACATCCCAGTGGGCAAAGTTAATCACAGAATCTTGGATTGAATACCTGGATGGGGGGGGGCTGGCAATTCCCATGACCTTTCCCCCATTGAGAACCCCTGGCCCATTGTAAAATCTAAGATACAGGAGGTCAACATCAGTACCTTCTCTAGGTTACAATGAATGATCCCAGCAGTATGAGACCCCATTAACCTCCAACACCTTGCTGACCCTGTGCCAAGGATACTAAAGGAGGTTCAAAGAATAAAAGAGGTCCAACAAGAAATTGGCTTCTTAACTTTTGAGTATTTCCATAGAGTTTCAATAATTTTCTTGTAGCTATAAGATTGTAGCACAATCCATGAATTTCCTAGGTGTGCACACCTTCAATCTGCCTGCATAGCAACTTCAATTCATCCAAAGTTTATGAAAAACACTAACAAAATCAAGCTAAATTTGGGAACATGGGTTAAATATTGGTGCTCAATTCATCTTACCACACTTTTACATTAACTTCTTGGTATTAACTTCCTTACCTCTTTAAATTAACTAACCTATATATGTAATCAGTAACACATTACTGAATGCGTGGATGGTTATGAATTTTTATGCCTACCTTCATCGGTTTGCAGTACAATGCCAACTTACAAAATTGAATGACATAAGACCAATATCAGTAATTAAAACTTTAACTTTTAATTTCATATTTGTCATTTTTTTACAGCAGTCATCACTGCACCTTCAAAATTTTCTTGAGACTAGTTACTGGAAGTAGAGGACTGTCTGTACAGTACAGTGAAAATGAACTAACCAAGATAATAAAAGAACACTGTTCTCTTACCAAATAATTAGTATAGGTTGCACAGTCAATACCATACAGTTTATGTAAATGTAAATGGTCCCTCTCATACAAAATTATTGGTTTGCGAGAGTTGGAAAAAGAAAATTAGTCCAGCAATGTCTAAGACATAGCTTAGGCAAAAGAACTAACATTCTATGAATTAGCAAATTATAAAGGTAAATAATTATTCATTTCATATTTAATCAATAAAATCAAGTATACTGAACAAAATGTGTTCTTAGCATTTCATAACTTGCATATGGACAAAGCAAGCTAGAGTATTGTTATCCAAAATCTTGATTATAATGCACATATCAATTCAGAAAAGGAGTGTAACTTTAGAGGTGTGGTGTAAAAAGATTAGAACTAACACTTATATATCTGCATTATGAGACAGCAACCATGCAGGACAAGAGGCTTATCTAATAAGTGATATTCACACAAGAGGTAGGATTATGACTTCTTTTGCCAATTATGATATATCTCAGCTAACACGACACCATACAGCATGATATAGCTTAAGTAAAATAGTGTTTTTACATTGCAGGGGTACAATTATATGCAACAACTTACTCAACTGCTGCTAGTATTAAGATTTTTTCACAGGCCTAGTGAACTGAAACTATTCACTCTCATAATGACTGGACACTACTTCTCATGAAGTGTTTAATATTTTATAGAAACAAAGATTAAAATTTCTTAATACACAGCTTTTCACTAACTGATTATTTCAATCCAAATTCAGCATCCCTGCTTTCATAAAAAATAGTTTACAATATTAATATCATTGTTGTGACACAACCACTAAAATGAGTTAAAATATGCTGCAAATATCATAGACAGAAATTATACATTGACAGTAAAAAATAGCCTCTCTCTCCAACATTCTCATACTGTTTGTCAATTAGTATACCATCCCAAGGGGGTATGAAGTTTGGACACATTTAACATCATATCACAGCCACACTTCCTGCTTTGGAAGATTAATGTTTACAGAATCTGTAGAGGATGGATCTTTAAAAATATTTCACAAACACAGTATCAGAACTGAACAGCCGTACAAGATCACCGAGGCACCTAAAACTAAAGTTCCAATGACAAGCATTACACTGTGATTCTTCAACTAAATACTTACAAGAGTGATCAACATACTATAAGAAAAGTTAATAGTCTGCATTTATAATACAGTATATTAAGTCATGGATCACTCTTGAAAAATAATCAAAGCAACATATTATATTTCTTATAACTGAATTAAGATCTACTTTATTCATAAGGATGCAAAGGTATGACTAACTTAGTTCCAAATGGAGAGACATATTTGATACCAACAGCATTATATGTCTGTTGTGGTATTGGAAGATTCAAGAGGTAAACTCTACCACGTCCTGGGGTATAAGCTAGCGGTAAAGCTGGACAGAGAAGTACACGTGCGGGAAGAGGTGGTTGGGTAGCTGGGATGGCAGCTAAATCACTGGGTGGATCTAACGCAAGAACTGGGGTCCGAAAGTTAGACACCCATTTTGAAGTGGAATTCAACCATGACTGGCCTAACTTACTGTCACCTATTCTCCCATAATGATCCAGCCTGGCATCTACAATCAAATCAAAAGTAGCAGTGATTCCCCTGGGATCTGTTGTTGTGCGGCCATTGGTAAGATTGTAAAGCTGTAGTTCATGGGTGAGCAATAAGGGTGGTGGAGGTGATGTTGGCAATTGTGGGGTAACAACAATAGTTTGTACTCCATGACTCTCTAATTGCCTTGCAGCATTGACCCCTGCAGCTCCCTGCATGTGGCATCCACACAATACCACAATGACAGGAGGCTGATGGCTATTTGCTGGCTCTAACCTGTGAGAGAGGGAGAAGGGGAGAGAGAAAGAGAGAATGAGTAATGGCATTATTCAAATTCTATGGTCTCTTAAAAATAATCAGTTTATGAAATTTGCTTAATTTTTTAAATATAAAAAAGTAAAGTTATGAAATAGTCAACCCCCGGTATTTGTGGGGGATGCGTCCCACAAACTCCCGCGAATAGCTAAAATCCGCGAATACTTGACACCCCTCTAAAAACCCTTATACAGGTGACTGCCTATTTTGATAGTTCGAACACCAAAAAACCCCCTCTAAAAATGCTTATACCTGAGTATTTTAATATTTTATCACAAAAGTGCATTTAGTCACAAAAATATGAAAATACAATAATCAGTGAATATTTCTCTAAGAAAAATACCACAAATAGGTGAATTTTCTGCAAATAGCGTGTACAGTACAGTATATGTTCCACAGAAAAATCCACTAGTAGGTGAAGCCACAAATCTGGGACCGTGAATAGGCGGGGGTCCACTGTATTATGTTTGTGTTTCCTATGGTATAAATAAGTAAGTACCTTTTATTATTATTGATGTCTGTCATGTGCACAGCTTGTACTGTAAAACATAACATTTAATTCACTGTCAATGATCTTGAGTCTAAAAGAGGAATTTAATTTAAATTTCAGCCATGAATACCTGAGGTCCAGAATTTTGAAAATTATTTAGTAACTCAGGCTGAAATACTTAAATTACAATCTTTATTTGGCTGATTATGACCCTTAAGGTAAAGCTATTCTTGCCAGTTAAATTAATTAAACAGTAATTACTTACAGCAATACTAAAATATTTTTTGTATTACCATACAACAATCATTTTCCATAACAGTACTTTTTTTTTTTTATTCCGTTCTGCTCCTCAAGTTTTTGTTTAAGCAAACAATCTTTTGCCCCTCTTTCATTATCTCATTTACTCTAAGACTTTCTAATAATTTCGTTTAACTATATCATTCTATTCTGTTGTACAATCATGCTCAAATCTGATGCAACATGATTCTTTTCGTATCGTCCAAAATCTCAGACTCAATTTAACAGCTGCCAAGTACTGTAGTTTTAAACTTTTTTTAATTCCCAATGTCATACATGTTGACCAGTTTGCGAATCCACAGCTAACACTATTTTCTACAAGGTTATAAAAATATGATCCCTTTTATACCTTGGTGTAATTCGTAATCTATGTAACATGAATTAATTTTTTTTACATTGCTTAGCTCAAAGCATGATGTGATAAGGTTAGCAATCTCATTAATGCCAGTACGCTTAACTTGCTACTCGAAGTGGTCTTTGTAACTATACTGCTACACTATATAACAGTACGCCTTAGAAGTTATTACAAAATTTCAAAATAGGAATATGAGTTACAAAAAGTTTTCTTTGAATTTTGAAGTTTTAGGCTGTGTTCAAGCTGCCTGTATGTTGCAAAATGATTCACAGGCCTAACAAAGATAATCTAAAGTTTCTTAGATGTAATCTCCTTTTATTAAAGGATTTATTTTTTAGATATTACTTGTTCTTGGAAGAATAAATGATGATGATTCTTTAAATTATACAGTATAGAGAAATAGCTATTAATCTAAATATTTATCAGTAATGACGCCAAGATTATGCAACTCTTTTTTCTTAACTGACGAAGAATGTTATTTTCTTGAAAGTCCTTCCGTTTACTTTTGGTGTATAAGTGATTCATTCATAAGCTAGCTTGTGCAAGAATGTATAGATTACTTCGTATGCTTTCTAGCCAGAAACTGTTAATATAGAAATGTCACTGCTAAGTGTAATATGTTTTTAGCAAGTAAAGAAAACTAACATGCCTAGGCTTAGGAACAAAATCTTAGCGTCACCAAAAAGTAATTGCGTTTGGAATATTTACTAGCAAACAGTCTTTTTCAAATGGTTAAGAAATATAACAATTTAATTTTTAATTAAAACACTAATGTTCCGATAACAAATATAAAATAAATATTTTCAAAATTATTTCACTGTCTCTACACATTGTAGACCTATGTTCGAGCTGGTTCCTTTTGATGCCACCCAAATGGTTGCATTACACAAGCCCCACCCACCTGCTGATATCAGTGGATGCACTTTAGCTATAGTAATACTTTCCTATGCAGTACAGTACATATTTTTCTTTTTCTTTTTTTCAGCACTGAGGTGTAAAAATAATAAAATACTGTAGAACTATTTAAAATTTTATGGTTGCAATGCAAGCAATATCAATATTGTGAATTTAAAATACAATATTTTACTTTAACATTTGAACCTAAGTTTGATGATAACTTTTCTTTGTCAAACACATCATTACTAGATGACTGAAAGTTTTGGAAATGTTTCATCTGAAATTTGGCTACACAATATTTTCTTACAATTTTGATATACAGTGTATGACAGATTTCACTCTTCTGAAACATATTATGGCCTTATTTTATGACAATTCTTTTTTTGCATTGAAATAAGATAAATATGCAGATATTAGGTTGCCAGTTAGTGAATTTTGAACGAAATCCTATGTAGTCATGTCGCATCACTTCTCAGTATGGCTGTACAGCACACTTATTTTTAAATACAGTGTATAAGTGTAACTCATTACCAAAAAAAAAGTCTCAGTTTCTACTGTATTTTACTGTTACAGAACCATTTCTTTTGTTTTGACCGTAAAAGGTTACGAGAACAAAAGATTTAAGGTAACTATCGTTTTCAGTTTAAATAATGTCAAATTTTACATTTCATTTGTTGTTCTAAGGATAATAGTAAACGTGACTGATTACTAACATACATGAGTTTTATTCATGAAACTGACTGCTCATTATGAGAATCAGACTAAGTGAAGGAAGTGGTTTTGGTACTGTGTGGTACTTGGGCCATGCTGTTCTTGGTAATTCCCATAACTTATTTTTTCCCAGATCTGTAACTTTTTTCATTTTTACTGTATAAAAAGATTATTTTTACAAGTTGCATATGCCATAAAGGCTATGCTAGAAGTCTTGATCATATAGCAAACAACTTGGTGGAAAACCAATTACTTTTCAGATTCCACTAACGCTGTGGTTCCACTCTGACCATTCTGTGATTTGGAAAAAATTCCAAGCTGTATGGAACAAACTTTGTGGCATACTTATCTATTCAGCTTCTAAGAAAATACGAGGTATGTTCAATAGGTAATGAGAAAATGTCAGGCGAGACACTAAATATGATTTGATCAAAATACTACTTCATGGTGAAGTACACATACACATATTCTATAAAACGACAAACTGGCAACTTTCTATATTTGTAGGTCTGAGTGCAACGGTGAATGTGGTGGAACCAGTCTGATCCGGTTTGCCGATCTGTGAACACTTGCATGGAAACATGGAGCAACGTTACGCCATCAAATTTTGTGTTAAACTTAAGAAAACCAAACAAGAAGCTTATGGAATGTTAAAGGAGGCCTATGGGGATGAACAGATGAGCCAAGCAAGTTTCTATCGGTGGTTTAACAGATTTTCTTACGTGAATGAACAGGTTGAGGATGAACCCAGATCTGGAGCACCGAAAATTGCACACAACGAGGAAAACATTGAGGAAGTGTAAAAGTTAGTGATGCAAGACTATCGAATATCTGTGAGGATGCTATCTGAAGCTGTTGGTATTAGTATTGGCACAGTAGAGACAGTTCTGACCGAAGAGGAGTGGAGGAGTGGTCAGTGGTGGTTCCACCAGGACAATGCCCCATGCCACAAGTCAACGCTGGTGACCACCTGGATGGCCGACAGGGGAATGAAAGTGGTACAACACCCAACCTACAGCCCTGACCTAGCCCCTTGTGACTTCTTCCTGTTCCCATGCATGAAAGACAGCCTCAGGGGAACCAGATTCCAGTCAACAGAGGAGCTGAAAGAGGCATCGGAAGGTTACCTGAAGGGACTACTGAAAAAGGACTTTGAGGAGGTCTTCCAGGATTGGGAGAGACACATGCAGAAGTGTGTAGCTGCGAGAGGCAATTATTTTGAAGGAGACTAAGTTGTGTAAGCTTATGAAAATAAATAGTGTCTCTCCTGACATTTTCTCATTACTTATTGAATGTACCTCGTACCAACTAGTCATCTCAGGAGAGAGACAATAGAGTGGGGCTTAGTTCCTCCTATTAAGTTCTGCAACATCTCAAGCATCTAAAAGTGATGAAGTGAAGAAACGGTATCACATGATAACAAATGTGGAGATTCTGAGTAAGGTAAACTCCAATAATTATATCTCCGAAAAGTAAAAAAAAGACTTGGAGAGTGACCTCTATCATTGAAAAATGACTGGAAAGTGGTCTATGGTGTTGGTGAAGAAAGGTGGAGACGGTTTAAGGAGAAAAATGTTAAGAAAGCATTAGTTGCAGCCATACCTTGAGCAATACAGCTCAATTGTAATGTGGTATTAATAGTGATGAAAAAAAATCTGACTCTTAGTGTGACATACATTGTCTAGTAATAAAGGATACACATTATAAAGCCTAACTATGTAATCCAGTAATGAGAAGGTATAACAAGTCTTTCTTTAAGATGAGTACCTTCCAAACTAATTTTTAAAAAACAGTCTCTTTGAAAAAATTAGGGAACACATAGCCTACCCATGTAATATAAATCACTTACTGTATCTTTCAGCGGATAAAGCAACATTTAGATAAGACAACCCCAAATTTCGGTGTCACTTTCATGGTTACAACTAATATTGGTGGCGTAAGATGACCCCAAAACTACAAAACCACCTACTCTTATGAAGTAATTTAAGTCATTGAGCACGAGGATGTGCTTGGAGTGCTCTCGGCCGCAGATGATGAAACCTGCGATTTTGATGGATTTTAAACATTATTTTTTTTCATTTTACAATGTTTTTATCACTTTAACACCACACTGGTAATAGATTTTGTACAAAATAAAAATTGTAATATCTAAATTGTCCACATCTGCACTATCAGCAACTTGGTAAATTTCACATGCAACCACATTCCAGCCCAATATACATGTAGATGTATACAATGAATAAAAAGCATTTTATTTGGTTTGCAACACTACACAGGCAGAAAAATGGGATGAGTGAATTGATCATCAGTTGCTCCCTCTGCTTGAGTGTCCGAGGAAACTAGAGCAGGAGGAGGATTATACCAATCCACGGCAATACCTCCACGATACTGGTAAAGGTAACTCGAGGTTTTGATGAAAACCGATGACCCAGAGTAAAATGATTCTCCTTGGAGGTTCGTGCACTAGAGCTTCCGAGTCATGTACAGAATGATCGTCGGTTGCCGCCTCTACCCAAATGTCGGAAGAAACATGAGCGGAGGTATACACTAGTCACGGGAAAAAAGACTTCCTGGAACTAGCATATGTGACACGGGTTATCCCTTCAACCCATGCACCTGGTGCTCCGTGATGCAAGCGACATGGTTCCAGAGTCCAAAGAAGTGGGAGAGCAAAAAGAAAAAGGCGGTGAAGACAACAATGATGAATCGATTCTTTTCTTCTCTTCTTCGACTTCTACCACAAGACCATCACTGTCCCGGGGCCCTTACACCATTCCCATGCGAGAATGTGAAGGAGAAATGAGTGCACACACTCTGGACTCTCTCTCTCTCTGTCCTAGTTGAGCTACAGGTTCTGTGGGAACCCGAGCAACAGCTGCTTCACGCCCATAGACAAATCAAAATGAGCAATCAGCAACATACTGCAGGTATTGCCAGCAAGAGAACCCTTACTTCCCAGCAACTGACTCTACAACATCTGATAAAACTAAAACATTACAAATGTCAAAGAAATTCTCAGAATATAAACCTTCCTTTGTACAACCAAGGAATAAAAGTCTCCCTGAGAGAATGTATGAATGTCATAGAGGAAAACATGAAAGCGAGGTGAGAAACCAGTTTAAGCTCGTTGCCTTGGCAACGTTAAAACCAGTCTGACACATCATCGGCTAATAAAAGCTGTAGGGTTTGCGTATATCACTCTGAACCACTATATCAGAATACTGAATGTGTAAACTCAAGAGAAAACAGGAAGTTGTATTTGCATATATTACATAACACGTATCAGCAATACTGCATACTGCACCCCCCGCTGAATAGCTAAAAAATACTCAAAACCTCTCTAAAAACACTTAGAACTGCCTACAGGCAGTCCCGGTTAAAATCCGAGGTTACGACGCTTTTCAAATATATTCATCAGAAATTATTTCCTGGCTTACGACGACATGTTCCGGGTTACGAAATCGCCGATCCGACGGAAGAAATATGGCCCCAAAATGGCAGAATAATCATAATTTGAAGGTTTTTGATGTAAAACTCAATAATAAAGTTTACATCGTTTTCAACTGCAGAGCATTAAAAGTAAGGTTTTCTTATGATTTTGACGATTTTGTGTTAAACAAAAAAAAAACCCCTCTAAAAATATTTTATTGTTTAAACAAAAAAAAACCCTCTAAAATGCTTATACCTGAGTATTTTAATAGTTTTATCACAAAAAGTGCATTTAGTCATGAAAATATGAAAATATAGTAATTAGTGAATATTTCTCAGTGAAAAATACAGCAAATGGGCAAATTTTCTGCGAATAACGTGTATAAACATTCCACGGAGGGATCCGCGAATAGGTGAGTCCGCGAATGGTGAGACCGCGAATATGGGGGGTTTACTGTATCAACATTACGCTAAAACATAAAGTCGAACGGCAGGCAAAGAGAAGAAGAGCGCACATCCTTCCTCCCAATGGCCAAAAGCAAAGTGGGTGTATAATAACTGGGTGGGCGGGACTTCCACTCGTTGTTGGTAGCTGACTACGTACTCCGTCACCTTGTTTAAAGTTAAACAGCTGTTTCCAGCTGTGCTGAAAGTAATGTCTTATGTAAATAACTGATGGTTTGTATCTTGGGTAGGAACAAATTTGGTGCAGGGTGCTACTTTGAGTAGAATTATAAGGTCACTGTTTTCATATTTTGCCTATAGGACAACCTCTTATTTTGATTTTTGGATGATTCCAGTGTTGTCTTATCTGTCAAAATATATGGTAAGCTAAATGCAAAGGGAAATGTTACTCGGCAAACATGGTGCCTGTTACCATAGGCTGAATTAATACCAGTAACACACACAAAGCCAAGATGGAACAAAAGGTGATAATTATTCTTACCTATGACTACCACCACTAAGAGTAAGGATTATTTCTGTGGCACCCCTACCCATAATCTCAAGCTGGCGAGAGTTGGTCAGGCCATGCTGATTTGCAGTAGAGAGAAGAGCTGCCCGAAGTTCTCTACTCACAGATGGCACTAACAAACCACTATCTGAGTAAAAATAAGTTTTTACTGTATTACTAATATCATTATCATTCATTTGTTTAAACAAACCATTCAGCTTCAACAAATATCTCAAAAGGGGTGACAAAATTTATACAGTACAGTTGAACCTCTTAAAACCGGCATTCTGTGGTCTGGGAACTCCCGTGGTTCGGCCTGATTTTGAATCAGTCGCCATTAGTTCATTGAGCGGCCATGACGGTGGCACCACATATTGTTTACAACTTCCTGACAGCAAAAATTATGCCATATCTCTGTTTTTATGAAAATAATTATTAGTAATAAAAATGTGTGAAGTCAAATTTGTTTTCGATATTAACTTTAAATGAATACTAAATATATTTCTTAAAGATTCCACTTGAGAAGGCTCTACCAAGTCAAAACTTTTAATCAAAACAATGAGATATTTGGCATCGCACAAATTCCTTACTCTTAGAGTGCTTGAAAGACTTATATTATATGTGATGATATGGTCTCAATAATTTCTTTCATAGCTGTGTATTTACCCATTCAATATGCCATCCATGAGATCAGATGATGCTAGAGGTAAGAAGAGCAAGCATAAATCTTTATCTATGCTAGTGAATGTTTAGTGTTCATTTTCCTCAATAGATGGCGATGTGCTGTTTACTGTTTGACGGCACTGTCAAATACAATGAGTGATCGCCGAAATTCACTCTATTTTTGTCATTTCATTATCCTCTACAATCAAAATAAATGACAAAGAAACTAACAGCAATAATTAGGAAAACAGTAAATTTAGGAGTTGAAAGTCACTGACAATATTCTGCAGATTCTGAGAAAAGTTAAGCAGATGACTTACGGTTAGGCTAACTTGGGAATGTAGGCTAAATGTATTAAATAAAGTACCATTTTAAAGACAATTATACAATATGAAGTTATAAAATGATAAAGTGAAAATATATGAGTAATAAAATGATAAAAAGTGGTGTCAGAACTTAGCTTAGTAGTAGGCTAAGCTGGCAACTAGGCTATTTGTATGTGGAATTAGCTTGCAAGACTATGTTTACATAGGGCTTAATTTTTTTGGGGTGTATTCTACATTCTGAGATTTTCTGCAGCCTGGCAGTGCCCAGGTCCCAAGGTTCTCGGATTTAAGAGGTCAAGCTGTATTATGAAATTAAATTACACACTTCTGAACCCTGAGCATAGCATGTATTTCTCTTCATGACTTGTGGTATTTGTAAAAGTAAAGGTGCATGGCCTGTAGTACTAAAAAGATTTGCAAAGAAAGCATGGCCAGAAAGAAAAGGAAGAGGGAGAAAAATAAATATATCACTGAATGGATGCTAACACTAATATCTTTGAACATTAGAAAAGATGGACCTATGTACCAATTGTACGTCCTTGCTGTCTAAACTAACAGAACATCCTTATTTACCAGTAGTCTAGCTATCCCTCCTTTTTATCCATGCAGCAGCTACTCTCTTATTACTCTCTCAACTCCTACTTCACAGGTTAATTTGTCTTGAAGAAAACAGAAATATTCTACTGTACCTCGTGTGAGACCTGTCCACCTATCACAACAGGGTTCTCAACTCCCATCTCTTTCCCATTTACTCATGTCATATATTTCACCATGGCCACTTTATTGATTGTAATTTTTCCTTAGCTTCATATCCATTCAGCTTAAGTTTGGTCTGCTTACACTGATTTTTTCTCCTTCCTCTGAAGCTTTTTCCAGTGCTTGGTACAAATGTCAATGAAAATGGTAAACGCCTGTTGACGTGCAAACGTCGACTAAAATTGTCTGTTGAATGCAGTGGACTTCAAACGTAGAACTAAAAAAATCTAAAAGTTTTTACATTCTAGTAATATTCAATCATGTACCTTCATTTTGCAACAAATTGGAAGTCTTCAATATTTCGTTTTTTATGGTGAATTTTTGAAAAAACTTTTTTTTTTCCCCAAGACTCCGAAAATTTCTGAAATTTTTCCGCCTCTGTCGTAATTTTGCACTATTCATAAAGTTTTATATATATGAAAAATGCCTGCAATTTCATGTACATACAACAGTTCATGGTTTTATCTTTGAAATATTTTAATATAAATCACGATAACTGCCAAAATTTCTCTTTTAAAAAACGTAAATTGTAAAAAAACTTTTATTCTAGTAATATTCAATCATTTACCTTCATTTTGTAGCACAATATTTCGATTTATAGCCTTTTTGAAAAAACTTTCACCTGCGCCACAGAAATTCTTTTGTCACATTGTCGTAATGTTTGTAATTTTACATAAAGTTTTATAGATGGAAATGCCAATTTCATTAGAATACAACAGAAAATAACTCATAGGTTGTAGCTTTTATCAGTTTTGAAATATTTTCTTATAAATCACGATAACTGCCAAAATTTCAACTGAAATGGTAAAAAAACGCAATTATTTCTGTAATGTCTAGTAATATTCAATCATGTCTTCATTTCAAACTGGAAGTTCTACAATATTTCGATTTATGGTGAATTTCACCTTTTAAATCTCAGAAATTCTTTCATCATGTTGTCGTAATGTTTGCTTCATTTACATTAGTCGTTACATAAATTTTTTATATGAAAATTGCAATTTCATGTACAATACAACAGAAATTAGCTCATGGTTTAGTTTTATCAGTTTTGAAATATTTTCACATAAATCACGATAACTGCCAAAATTTCAACCTTCAGTCAACACCGAAATGGTAAAATGCTAAGCTAAAACTTTACATTATAGTAATATTCAATTGTTTACCTTCATTTTGCAATAAATTGGAAGTCTCTAGCAAAATATTTCGATTTATGGTGAATTTTTAAAAACGACTTACGTGTTTACGGTAACTCGGCGAACATCTCACGTCTTGTTGTCGTAATATTTGCACCGTTTTATATTAGTCGTTACATAAAGTTTTATATATGAAAACATTTCATTTACAAATACAACAAAAAATAACTCATGGTTGTAGCTTTTATCAGTTTTGAAATATTTTCATATAAATCACGATAAATAGGACTTTCGGTCAACTTTAACTCGATAAATGGTCGAAAACTGCAATTGTAAGCTAAAACACCAGTCTAGTAATATTCAATCAATTAGCTTCATTTTTCAACAAACGGGAAGTCTCTAGCACAATATTTCGATTTATGGTGAATTTTTTGAAAAAAAACTGTTTACGACCTGGTAGTTATAATTCATGCATCATTTTGTGATAATATTTTCTCTGTGTTGCTTTGATCGTTTTAAAATTTGTTATATACCAAAATCATTGTAATTTAGTGTACAATACAACTATAAAAAAAATTAAGTCATTGCTTTAAGTTGATTTGTATACAATTATATACCAGTTTTTTTTTTGTCATATATTCCAATATTTTATATGATAATGATTTTTTTCATTTTGATGGTTGCATACTAAATTTCAGGCAATGACAAAAAAATTCTTAATCTTAAAATGCTGTGATTACACTTTTCCGCTCGGGCGCTTGTATCGGCATGTTCACGTTTTTGTAAATATTCGCATTAAGGGTTAACATACCATGCTTAATGCATCTTTCTGGTACACCAACCTTTGAAATTATTTGTCTTGGTACTCCGTCAAACACCTGTTCTAGATCCACAAACACGTAGTGCAATCTCCTCCTCATTACATAGTACTTTGCCTGTAGCTGCCTTATAAAAGACTGCTTCTGGTGATTTTAACAATTTTTATCAGTTTCTTCCAGCACATTTTTCTGAATTTCATAGCAAGCTCAAATAGTCTTATTCCAATGTTATTTATAGATGAAAGTGCATCTCCATTTCCTTTGTATACTGTAACAGTACAGCTCTTTTCCCAATCCTCTGGTCCTATCTCTTTCCCAAGTTCTCAGGTCCTATCTCTTTTGCTTTATTAAGCTCACAGATGACCAACTCTCCTGCTGTTCAGTTTTTATGAACTTACTTGTTAATCCAGATGGCTCCGGGGCTTATTAATTTTTCTTCCCAAAACCACTTTGAACCTCTTCAGCGTTTATACTCTCCATTGGTCCACCTATTGTGCCAATCCCTCAAGTTCATGTGGATTTTCTTCATTCTGGAGGTTTTCAAAGCTTTACATTTTATCTTTTATATGCTTCATCCCTTTTACATATTTTCCATTTTTCCTCAGCCATACTTTACTATCGTAAATATTTTCTCTTTTCCCTTATTTGTGCAGAGATATTAATTCCATCCCTACCAATTTCTCTTCTATGCTCTTTCTACCTTCCTCCCCTCTTCCCTGTAAACATCCATGAACTCTTCCCTGCATGTCCTCTGCCAGAGCTTAAAATGCTCTTCTTTGCTTAAACTGCCCTTCACACATTTTGATTCCCTCAACATGCCTCTCTTTCTATATAACCCTTCCCAAATATCATTTCACAAACCTGTCCTACTACCTTTCATATGCCTTTCTTCAGTGTTCAACAGTTTTTTGTTGCCAAATCCCCTCTTACTTAATACAGTACTGGCTCTTTTTTCATCATTATATTAGCTTGCAGTTCTCTATATTAAGTAGCAGCCTCACCTACTGTAATAGTCCAATCCTTTTCTTGAATATTACCTATATGTTCACTCATAATAAATCAGCCTCACCTACTGTAATAGTCCAATCCTTTTCTTGAATATTACCTATATGTTCACTCATAATAAAATCAATCTGTTTCAGCTTCTCCACTTCTGTATTTACCAACTTTTCTCTTGTCTTCTTAAACACTTCTCTTGGCTTCTTAAACACTGTGTTCAGTGACTACAAAACCAGTTCTGTCAGTTTTATGTGGCAAAAGATTACTGGGGATTACCTGGATTGTAGAGAGCAAGGGAGATGTAGCTACTCTGATAATAAAACTACCATGACAATCAAGATGCATAGACCACATCTTTCATCAGTATCTCATCTACATATGGAACTTTTGTCATTTCTTTCATGGTATCATCTATAACTCTATCCTACAATCTGACTCCTAATATTTATTTTAAGTCTTTATTCTCAAATCAACAAACTCTTTATGACGTAGTTTCATTGTCACTCCTTGATTCATGTCCATATAGGAATGCAAGTAGTACAAATGTGTTAGATTTATGCATAATCTTACTTTTGCATGCAATTTCAGTCTCCCTAACTTCAAAATCATATTCAGTCTAAAAATAATATCTAATAATGAATGCTCCCACTGTAAGGAGTTAAAAGTTACCATTAGCATATATAACTTCAGCAGCATCAGCAGTAGGGACAATAATCTGTCTTTTTGGAGGAGCCTTTGAAGGAAGAACATTCTCATCGCACTTATACTTTTTTTCAGTGAACCGATCAGCTTGGCGTATGACATCAGGCTTCAGATTTTGTATTTCTTCAAAAACAGCCTGGAAAGCATACCACAAAAAAAAAATCAATGTGTATTGCACTAAGCTATTCAAAATATTTATAAAAGCAGATAAATGAAAGTTAAACAAGCATTTCTCACAGTGGCAACTGAAGTCTACACACAACACTCAAAACTGTATGAATCAAAACCTGAAAATAATAATTTAATATCCTAGAACATCCGAGACACCTGGCATGTTTGTGCCACCTTTTAGTTTAGCAATTTTTAGATGCCAGGTATCCCTGTCCTTTTCAATAGCTTCATAGATTTAGATGCTGGTCTCTAAGTATGTATGTCTAGTGTTCCATCTCCTCCTCTCTTTCAAGGTATAACGCACTAAATGGTGCAGGGATGTTTGGGTCTGTGAGACCCGTGTGCTGGGTGTGGAGTGTCTGGGTCTGTGAGACCCGGGTGTGCTGGATGTACTAGATGTGTGGGTATTGTTGTGTGATGCATATTAGTTTTTATTCATATATATTGCTGTTTTTATTCATATAGCTGTTCTTTTCAGTATATCTGTTTTTTTCAGATAGAGTTATGTTGCAGTACAGTGGTAAGTCTGTGCAAGTCAGTGCAAAAGCTGAAAAATTGTTCATGTGATAATCTACAGGAAAGAAGGACTGGCAAAAACAATGAACACCAGTGTCTTACAGCAGTGAAGAATAAAAACAAACACAACCAATGTTTTACTGCAGTGATGAATAAAAACAGTGCTAATAATAAGAAAAAACATGTTAGATGAGTGCTTTTTGATTTATGGGTTCCAATATTCTTTTTTTTTCTTACAGATATACAGTATAAATAATTTTCAGATATACAGTAAAGAGCATAAAAATAATATTTAGGTACAAACAGTAAACAAAAACTGCATTTACCATAATGTCAAACAGAAAAGACAGTGTTAGTGACACCTCGAGTAAGGAGGATGAAACATTTTTCATGGTTTTCCTATGAGGGAAGCCATGAAAAGGATAAGGTCAAAAGACGGTATTTATAAAGAACCTACAATCAGTACTGGTAAAGGAGAAGAACGCAACACAGATTCTAGTGGCTATGAAAATGAAGATGACGATTTGTGTATTGAGTCCATGTACGATAGTGATGGACTGACAGTTTATTCACCAGAGTTGTCTGAGTTTTCAGACAGTGATGATTCAGTGCAAGAACAAAAGCGTGTCCCAAGGAAATGGAAATGCCCATCCGCATCCTGTGCTCCAGGCACACTACCATCAACTCGTGAACAGCCCTTCACATCCTATGATCCATGTACCCAGACATCAATGGCTGCACGTCCCTCCACATCGAGTGCTCCAGACGTACCTGCTACAAAGGAAGATTTGATTATCAAGTTCACTGGGAACACTCTTTGTAGAAAAAAATGGTCATTCCTGGTCATCACAACCACCACAAAGAGCCTCGACTAGAACCCCTGCCCGAAACATACTTCCACCCTTCACAGAAGGCTCTGTGCTACCTCCACATTACCAAGATTTAATACCATTACAATGCCTGAACTTATTCTTAGATGCCAACATGATCATCATTATTGTGAACTCAACAAATCCAAGCATCAACAGACTTTGGCGAAAGTGTGCTACACGAAGAACCCCTACAATAGAAAAATTGTACAACAATGAAATACAGGCATTGCTTGGTGTCTTCATCATGTCTGGAGCAAAACATGATAACCATGTTCCTACACAGGAAATATTTATTTCAGTTTTTGGCTTACCACTATAGGCAGTCCCCAGTTATTGGCGATCTGGTTTTACAGGGCTTATCTAGCGACGAAAATCGGCAATTTTTGGTGCCGAAAATCGCTGCTTTCCGCTTATTAGTGCTGATAATTGGGTATTGGCGCCGATACATACCTAACAGAGGTGCCAACTGCGATTTTCGGCGCTGATAAGTGCCGAAAATCGCCGAAAAAGCCCCGAAAATCACCGATTTTCGTTATCGGTGACTTTCGGTTATCATCACACCGTCAGAACGGAACCATGGTATACCTGGGAGCCACACACAACCCCCATGTGGGATGTCACTGGGATCTTATTGCACCATATAGGAACACCAAGAGGAGTGTGACTGTGACAATTGGTTCACCTCAGTGCCACTAGTGAATGGCCTGTTGGACAACTATCAACTGATGTATGTTGAAACTCTCCGTGCCAACAAAAAAGGAAATTCCTGTGGAAATGACTAATGTGATGATGATGAAGCCAGGTCAAAGTGCTTTTCTCTCTGATGGTCAAATGACTATGGTTGCTCACATTCCCAAGAAAAAAAAACCTAAAACAAAAAAAGAAGCTCGTCCTATTGCTCTCATCAGTTCACACCCAACCTGACACCTGTGAGAACAGAAAACCGGAAATAATTCAGTATTATAATACCTCTAAAGGTGGCATAGACACATTTGATCAAATGTGTTCAATGTATTCAACTAGCAGGAAAACAATGCGATGGCCCATCGCTGTATTTTACAGCATTACTAACACTGCTGTCACAAATGCCTTTGTGATATACACTAAAGTTTGTGAAAAACGTGGCAGGAAACACATGGAACACTGTGAATTCATGAGGTCATTGACTACAGAACTCATCAAACCATGGGCAGAAGAACAACTATCATTTCTGGGCCAGTAGCCACAATAATTTACATTATTGTGGCTTTTTACTCATTGTTTCCATGGCTTTTTACTCATTGTTTCTAATCACAATATAGTGATGCACCACAGATATTCAGGAGAATATCAAATCTGTCTTCCCTGAGTTCCAACCGAGCTGACAACAAAGAAGAGACGTGCACTGTGTACAGTGAAAAAGGACAAAAAAACCAAGTACCAGTGCATCTCCTGCACGAAACCTGTTTCTGGAGCACTCGTGATCCCCTCTGCATGGATTGCAACTAAACCATGGTAAGAGCATTTTTGGTGTACTGTAGACTGTCAGGATTATCATATTTGCCAAAGAATGTCTTTACACTTAGGATTTTACAGGATGTACAGCCAACAAAAGTGCTGCCCATATCCCAGCAACACTTCTTTTGGTGGCTGTACATAAGCTATTTTGTAACAAATTTTTTCCTCATATTTGTTGTCCTCCTTTGCAAAACTGGCTGGACCATTTACATAGGTGTCTCCACACCATGAACCATCATACCACCAGCTCTGACAGCAGTACAAGCATTGTTGTCTTATTCCATACTGTACTAGTTTCTCAATATACCCATTACTAGAGAAACATCCACAGTTATGTAAACATGCAAATATATATTTAAAAATAAAACTATGCAGAGTGCTTCCAAGAATCTGTATGATTCCCCTCTTCAGTCTTGATATAGACTGAAAAGCGGAATTATACAGATTCTCAAAAGCTCTCTGCATATTTTTATTTTTAAATATATTTGTACGGTTACATAACTGAGAACTTGTTTCTCCCTTTTAACTCATGCTAATCTGAGCATTTTTTAAAATTAATATCCATAGTACATGTACTTACAATTAGCTCATTTCATGGTCACACAATCTTTCCATCTTCCACACATATCTGTCTCTACCAAAATAAGAATGTGCAAACAGCAGTTAGCTACCAGTAAAACACATACAACTAAACTAAATTACTTGTTGAGCATCCACCATAGGATCTAAGGAAAAGGACCAAGGACCTATGGGCAACGTCCCAAGGTAAAAGGAGATGAATGTGATCTGTACAATTGCATTCCATCCCTGGCCTCGAAAGATCTGGTCCAAAATGTACTGATGTTCACCATGAAGTTGTGGTGTATGCTCATTTGATCATCTAACTTGTCAGAGAAATGACAATTTGTTCACTGTTTCTCGGCCAACTCGAAGGTAACGAACGAGTCGTTAGCACTGGGTTGAAATTCTAGTCTTTACGGAAGCAACACAGACATCATACTGTTATTGGCACCACAGGACCAAGGAAATGGAATGATCCATCTCACTGAACACTTTCGAAACGTAGAATGAAGGAAGGCATAAGCTTCCACATATGAAAGGGTACCAAAGATGTCTTACTTTATTCAAAGGTGCGAGAAGACAGAGCAGAACATCGCCAACTTCAGTAAATCGAGAGAGATGGACTATGATCAAGCTTCTTCAGAGGTTGAATGAATCTGGAAGTCAAAGTGCTAAGATCAACTGTCTTTATCTGCTGACTTCAGCGAATAAATGTTGTAATGACATCCATCTTGCTTGGGATGTATGGTTGGCCACTGCACTGAATGTTCTTCTGTCTGCTCATGTACTTGCACTGCAATAGGGCAGATGAAAGGACACTAGGACCTTTTGTTGACCATGGCACTACCATGGTGTCGTTGCTGTCACACCAAGGAGTGTCTATCTTGGATCTTGAGACTCTTGTAAGTCTAAAAAGAACTGTGCTTATGTCCTAAGGAAGGAATTGTGGGAGACTGCCGCCCTGGTCAACGTTCCTAAGAATGAAAAGTCTCTGGAGGAGGACAGTGTAACCATGGCACTACCTTGGTGTCATTGATATCAAAGGAGTGCCGATTTGCATACTGACACTCCTGAAAATTGTCTTAAGATCCACATAATAATCTCCTCGGGTTATGGAATCAACTGGTAATTACAGCAGCAGCAGCTAATGCTTACATCTCCCACTCCCCACAAGAGGAGTGTAACTACAAGTCAAAAGAAATGAGCTCCTAGACACTGCTTCTTGACTGAGTAGGAGCTGAACACAAGTTGTTGGAACTTCGTTTGGAGGTACTGTTGATCTCCTGGCGAATCAAGCAAAACGACGGGAAGTTGCAAGCACAAGACTTGAACCATGGATGAAAAACCGAACTTGTCTGTCATACATCCATCATCCTGGAGTGTGTCTGGATGACTGCTGTTCTGAGTGTGCTACTGCAAACCCGTGCACCTGCACCGCCATTGGAATTTGCCTGGTTGACCACTGTGCTGAGTGTACTACTGCAAACCTGTGCACCTGCACCATCAGTTGAGAAGATGATAGGACACCAGCCACCCACCCCTCCTTTGTTGGCTAAGGAGCTATCATGGTACCATACCTTAACAACAATGCGTACTGCCTATCCTCAGATCCCAAGGCTTGGAGATCTAAGAAGATCCAGGTTATTGAGGTGTGGATTAGGTCAAGCTATGCTAGGCTAGGTTAGGTTGGGTCAAATACCCAACCTAACCTAACCGAACCCAGACCCTTGACGAATAGCTAACTACCTTCTGGTTGAAGCCATTAAATATGGATTCCCAGGATAATGAAGAGCAGGATTGGTAAGGTTAAGCTAGAACTAGTTAGGCTAGGCTAAGTACCCAACCAAACCTAACCCAACCTAGTACCCTTGTAGAGCAAGAGACTACCTTGTGGTTGATGCCATTAGACAAGTAGCTCCAGGAGACTGAAATGCAGGTCTGGTAAGGTTAGACTAGAACTAGTTAGGCTAGGCTAGGTTAAGTTAAGTACTCAACTTACTTAACCCAACCTAACCTCTTCAAGTGTATGTGAATGTCCTTCGGTTGATGCTTTGAGGCATGAAGAATCTCTGGAGAAGTGTGTACATTACCCCAAGGGGAAGGTAGTCATGTTACCATTAAACTAGGTCCTCTCACCTCTCCGACAGAGGATGGGAAGGAATGGGAATTAGTCATCTCACCAATAGGCTAAGTCATCTCACCTCTCTGAGAGAGGATGGAAGGAATGGGGAGACCTTGTCAAAGACCAGGAGCCCCATTTCCATCTTCAAGAATTAGTCTTTATCCTTGTTAAGAAGACTATTGCAGAAGAAAACACTGAGGTTGTTGCACTGAGGAGCAGGCCTGATCCGTAGACTTAAGAGTTAGAAAATAATTTCGATTGCACTAGGAAAAAACCTTGCATGATCAGAATTGAGTAACTACTGTCTTGGAAGTGCAAGACAGTATGGTTCTACAGAACTCCACTGTAAATAAGACCAACCTGTAGTCGAAAACAAATCAGGAATCCGAGAAATCTGTGTTGACGAACTGTAACTACCTTATTTCAGGGAGTTGTAGGTTAATATCAGTGTAGGAACAATCAAGAATCAATGTTCAAATGTGAATGATGAAACAGAGATTTCTTCCTACCTGAAAAATGTTGAAGGCTCTGGCTAAACACAATAGAAAGATCATCAATTCCCACACTGCTGGCTGTAAGGGGTCTGATAGAACGAATTCACTGGATTGTAAAAAAGACCCCATCAATTTACATTATAAAGGGTGTAGAAGTTGAGAGAATGATCCCGTTTGTTTCGCATGGTAATGTCCGTTGGTCATTACTATGGTAACATCCATTGGCCGTTACCAGATGGTCAACTAAAAAAACACGTACATGATCGAAATGCATTGTACAGACGTGCTGTTGATGCACCTGTACGTGGGTTGTCGCCGCCTCTCTGTCGTTCTCTTTTGCATTCTCCGAGGAGAAACTGAGACCACCACTCAAATTCAGGCAGTCCCGAATGAGACTCACATGGTCGTAGTTGCGACTCAGCACGGCTGTGGATGTGACTCTCAAGGCTGTGGATGATATTCACATGGCTGTGGACGTGACGCGGATGGCATGGACGTGATTCGGCGCCATTCTAAATGTCCACGAAAGATCTATCAATACTCTTCGCTCAACAAAATTGAGTAAGACGGTGATCGGACGGGCATCGGTTCTTCAATGTGGCATGGCCACAGACCATCCTGTTCTCTTCCCAAACCTTCATGTGAGCGAGGGTTGATGTTTCGTTCCCAGCACCACCCTGAGACAACTTGCACAACTCTCCATGCAATGGCCGTGATGTTATTATTCAGCCGTGTATCCGTGCTGACATGTCTGCAGCTGCGCGAACCATGATCTCTCCTAGGAGGGTGAGAACGCAAGAAATGACGAGATGCTGAAGAGTGAGGCAGCATGGCCAACTGGATTGAAGGACTGGATTGAAGTAGCTGCACACATGTGTGTCTTCACGGACTCGGACATTAGACCAGACATGGTTGTGGGAGCTGGAACGACGATCAGAGAGAGTGGGGTACCCAGAGAGAAAATATCTCCTGACCTCTCTCCCAAAACTCCCAAAAGAGAGAAAATATCTCCTGACCCCTCTCCCAAAACTTCCAAAAGAGAGAAAATATCTCCTGATCCCTCTCCCAAAACTTCCAAAATTGAAACTATGGAAGCAGCAGCAGTCGGAGGAACAAGAAGGAACAAGAAGGAGACTGAGAAGCAGCCATTGAAGTAGGAGAAAACCCCTTCCAAGATGGCACCTTCTTCCTTCTCTGATGCATCTTCTCGGCAAAAAACCTCCACTGCTCTGGAGGCCAAGAACGACATTAAGAGGGGAAGGGAGCGAGCCTTGGACTCACAGCCCCCCCTCCCCTCCCAAGACGAGGCAAGAAACAAGACAGGAACTCTAGACAGAAACTCCCAATGATTTTGGAGAACAAGTCAGGACCAAACGCACTCTCAAAGATCCTGCGGCATCAATCTCCGAGTTGAGGGAGAGGGGAAAAACTTGCTAGGTTTAAGCAAGAAGTATCTTCCTACGAACTGAATACATAACTTCTTGCCTGGAAGCACAAAAAACCCCCTTGTCTCTATCCTCTCAATCTACACAAAATACATTACAACATTCCAAGAAATTGTGTAGTCGAAAATAAAATACACTGTTTGTTCATGAAAACAGAATACACAAAAACAAAACAAACACCAAGTAGATAGCTGTTGGGTTTGCATAAATATGAAAAGGCAACACAAAAAAATAAGTAAAATGATATAAGTAAAATGACATATAAGGAGAAAGTCCCCCAAAACTTATGTAGACTTCGTAGTGAGAATAAGTGAATATATCATTACAGAGACAGAAAAACATGTTGGAATGTTTCAATATATCAATAAAGTATATGCAAAGTATAAACAAAAAATATAAATCCAAACACACAAGAGAAGTCGAACAGCAGGACAGAAACGAACGCACATCTCATCGAGACGGTGGCCAAAAGTAAACTGCATAGAACTGAATGTAAACCAATGGGTGGGTGGTATTTCTGCCCCTACCATCGGTAACTATTACCATAACAAACCTTGCAAAAGTTTAACAGTCAGATTTCCAGCTCGCTGAAAGTTAATCCCATATGTAAAGACCGAGGTTTGTATTTGTGTAGGAACAAATAGTACATAAATGCATGCAATTACACTACTGTATACTTAACCAAACATCCCAGCATTTCTGGGCATGTGACTGAGGTGAACAAAGTGTGACGCTTCCATTAAAAAAAAAAAAATTACATGTAAATATACCATTACATAGTAAATAAGCTGTCACTATATTGTACACTTTAATAAGAACATATATCATAAGTTAAAATAACCACATATACTTTACTTGTAAGAGCAAAACACATGATCACATTGATAACAGAACACCAGTTCTTAACGGGATAGACACAGGACACTGAATGACCAACTCATGCATGCATAAAATGGGGAATGCTCAACCACTTACCCTGGAAACAAAGAACCCACTCTCACAAGCTAAAGCAGGAAAGCTTTGGCTTTGTGCATACATGTACTTGTTTATTTACTATCCACCCTCACAGGCACACAGAGAAAAGAATTGGTCATGTATGCATTTGTTCACCATCCTCCCTCACAGGTATAGCCAGGAAAACATCAGTCAGTGTGTGTGCTTTTGTTCGTTCACGAGCCACCATTACAGGCACAAACAGGAAAGCCTTGGTTGCAAGCATGTATTCATTCACCATCCAGTACCCTTTGCTTACTTGGTACACCTTCCACTAAGGACAAGAGGTTGCCCGCTTGGGCACTCTTGATCTACTGTCTGATAACCCTAGTGTACTTGCCAGACTTCTACACTATGTACAAAATATTTTTGGCATTTTTATCACTCAAGTACTCCAATAAGTAACAAAACTTGCTATATTGAGGTTCATTAAGCTGAGATGCCACTTTACATTTTCTGAATTCTACTGAGAACTAAGAAAAAAAGAAACATTACCTGTTTATCAAAAAGAGCCAAGTTCTTCTCAAAATCAAACTCAGTAGTGAGCATATCATCATCAACAGGGGTGCCAAATGTTGTTTCATCCCGCCTTCTCAATCTTTCCTTCTTGTTGGAATTTCTGCCAATGTCATTCTTATCTAACCTTCTTGGGGAACTATAGTCATAACTTGAGGGAGGCATTGTATTCAATCTCTGATAATCATTACCTCTTCTGTAATCAAAGTCACTGCTTTGATCCCTGGGGAAGATCACATTTACTGATAAACTACTGTGTTTGGAAAGTGCCTACCTTTGAAATAATGTGTGCCAGCGTTAAATTTTATTTTGAATAAAAATATGAATCATGATGCTCAGTGTATGAATGTTCACAAAATCTTAATAACTATCTATTATAATGAATACTTTACAATTCACCTTACTAGTTTCACAATATATCACCAACACAAATATTTCACAAGAAAAATTGTGTAATTTCATGTCATTTAATCACATTTCCATATGTACATTGCAAATATAACAAGACACATGAAAACAATGTTTTTACCACAAAAGGAAAAGGTCTTTCATACAAATCAATTAATCATTTACCGTATATGCCTAATATCGATGTGATTTTCCCAGGATCATCAATCTTTCGTAAGTCAGACAGAAGGTAATCTCACCACACAACTGCCCTCTGGACTGTCAGGCATGTATCAACTAATAACCACACTTTGCAAGGTAGTGAGATCCATGGTGTTTGGATGAATACAATATCTAAAGTTACTTCATCTTTTGCCCCATAGAAGTATACCTTTTGGAGGTGTTACCCTTGACATAAATGGTACTATACATGCAAGGCCTGATGGCTCTTTTGTGCAGAGCAAACAGTTGTTCCAAGATGCTGATGGAGGAGGAGGAAGAGGAGTTTTAAATGGGAAGTAAATCAGAACAACTGTTTGAAAGAAATTCTAAAGATGATACCTGGAGAATGATGAAAGAGCTGCTGACAGCACTGCTAGACCATAGAAAGAGAGGTTACTAATTTAATCCTTAAGGGACGGGTTAAATATATATCAAGCATAACCCCAGACTGTGCAAACTTTAAGGTTGGCCAATTTAAGAAAAAAGATATCACTGAAAAGATGAAGATATGAAATGCAAGTGGTGTAAGATAAAAATTCTAAAAATTTTTCTCTACCTTCCACAGGAAGTTGAAAGTGCCTACTGTATTTACAAACCCTGTGTGGGGCCTCTTTTGCAAGACACTTGTAAAAATATGTTATTTTTACCAAGTTATGCATGTTTTTTCTAAAAATTTATTTTATTTTATTTTGTAAAATTATAATTACAGCTCACACAATATCATAACAGATAAGAACTAATCAGTAACAAATTTTGAGTATATTTGTTGTAAAATATTTACGAGATTTACTGAGACGGGGAGATGCAATAACTTTTTTTGTGAGGTATACATGTTTTCTCTAACATATCTTTGCACTTTTCTCTGCAAAATTACTATTATAGCTGACATATTATCATAAAAGGTAAGAACTAAAACCAACAGCAATCCCTGGGTATATTTGTGAGCAAATAAATAAAAAGACATCCTGGAGCCACAAAGAAGAACTAAATCCCCCTCTGATATCTCAAGGCATACTGATCGATGTCTCTCCCATGCCAAGGTATTATAGTTGCCATAAGTCATTTGTGGACCATTGAAGTGCTATGAACATCTTTCCTGCTAAATTTATTCAAACAGTATGGAGCGTAATATTAATACTCATATGAAGAAACCCGTCCATCACCCAAAACCTGTTATAGATACTCATATGAGGATTCCTGTCCATTAAGGGTTACTACATGCCTGAGGGTCCAGTGGGCAAGTGTATCTTGAAACTACCCTCTGCTGGACTGAGAAAAAACTGTTGATCATGGGAACATTACAGCCATAATATTAGGCATGCACACTATACAATTAGTTTAGAGGTTGTGATGAAACAAATATTATTGTACAACCACTTACACCTTGTACACATCAGAGGATTGTGTCCTTTCTCACACTGGTAACTGTTTTCATTTATAGCATCAGACCATACTAAGAGATCCTTATTACTATTACCTAACTTTTTACCCACAATCAGCATTCAGAACACAGTTAACTTAAGCAAGTAATGTTCCTAATTTAAGTACGATGCAATTTCCAAATCATTCTAATGTTGCCATGATAAGAACAATTTCCTAATAACATGGCTTGCAATAGAAGTAACTAAAAAAAGTATTCATACTTCTAAAATATAAATATGTTAATTCTTACTTGTAAAATGATGTATGTGAACTATATGAGTACACATCTCCAATACAAGGATTTGGTTTAGGGGTTGAAGGCTGGACTTCATGGGCTAGATCAGCATCATCTTTCTGCTTAACAGTTCTAAATTTATGATTATCCAGATGATACTGACATTTTGTTTCTGATATAGGCCTGATTTTGTAAGTGTCCTGATTAGGCAAACTTTCTTGATGTGGTTGGGATGGATGCGTTGACTGCCATTTAATATGTTCTGTCTTGATACTATCCAGCTGAATGCAGTCTTTAATGGGACTTGATTTCTTACTAGTTGTACAATTATCTTTGATGTCCTGGCTAGCTAAAATCTTCAAGTCTTTTATGTCGCCAGCACTGAAAGCACAAAAGACATTAATATTTAAACTAAAAAAAAGCATGATTTATTGAACACTCTTCAAACTATATACTGTACTAAAAACTATAGTAAATTTTAAAAGTAATTTGTATTTTTCCTAACATACAAACCAGAAGCTCTTACATAGGATTTAGCTTGCAAATTCGAGCTGGAATGGCCATTAAAACTTATTGACAAGGTAGTCAACTGCCAACAGGCAGGGGAAACCCTGCCCACTTGTCAGTCTGCACTCTACTTTGCCTTCCTACCCAGTTACCAGAGTGAGGGGTGGCTGAGGTGGGCCCTAAATGCAAAGAACTTCAGGTTTGTATGTTAGGAAAAATACAAATTACTTTGGAGGTTTGGGCAAATCTCTAAACCTGGGGTGTTACCTTCCTGGTCCATTAGGAGCTGAGGAAGGAACCCTGCACCTCTAGTGTACTGCCCATAAGTGATGTAGCAGATGCTACTTCAGGACCATTAAGTAAAAAAGGTTTGTACTCCAACAGTTAAGAACCCAACTGAAGTGTAGGAGATAATAAAACTGATAAATATCATCAACAAGCTTGTTTTATTGTCTGTCCTCCTCTCCCCTTGCCAAAAGAAGGGGGGAACTTGCATTACTTCACTGGCAATGAAAAGACTGGTGCTCAGTCAGATATCTAACCTGCACCCACCTCCGTCCAGCTTGTATACAGAATGGCACTCTGATTCTCCATTTACCGGAGGAGCAGGAAGCAAGAGAGAGGGAGAAGAAGGGAGTAAGAGAGGGAAGAGAACCAGTCTCCTGCCAACCAGATACCTAGGTGAGGTGCTACCTGTCCCAAAGGGAGCTGGGCTTGCTAACCAACCCATTCAGCTGCCAACACTGGTCCATGGAAAGTGTGTCCAAGGCTAGTGAGTAACATTCCTCAGGTAAAACAACGTGCAGGTGATCATACCCAATCACCTCTCTGCACCGAACACCTGAAAGCCAACAGGTTCCTACTAAGGGCAAATAACAGGGTGATGCCCCTACTATCATGAGCTTTCGTCTGGGCTGCAATTCTTCTCCACCCTAGAAGAGAAGATGCCCCCAGATCAACTTACATAGCCAGGAGGAAGTGTACTCTAAAGACTCCTTCCCTATCTCTGTTAGCACTAACCAAAGAGTTGTCAACATCCAAGCCTGTGGTGTTAAGTACCTTCAAGATAGTACTGCAGCATCCAACCAAACCCAGTAGCATCTTGCAAAAGTCCCTACTGAAGTTCTTAAAAGAGGACGAGGCAGGTTCATGACTGACCGTTCTGAATCTTGTTACAAAGTTTGAGAAAATCCCGAACAAACAGAGTCCATCCTCAAGAGTGTCAACACATGAGAGCCCAGATGACTTGCCAATGTCGGGGGTAAACCAAACAGTCTCTGGATTCAGACCTAAGTCTGACAACCCCTGAAAAATTTCGTGCAGGCTATAAGTCAAACTCCTAAAGGAGGGAGTCATGATCCCCCAGGGTTGAATCCCTGACAGAGAGATTGTTACAGCTTCTCAGGAGTACAAGAGATCTCCCTTGAAAAGGAAGATCCACTACTAGCATCAAACCCTGGTTGAAGGATAGCCAAGCCTTTCCAAAAACCCAGGGCAGAAAGAAGCTTTATGGCAATGGTAGGTGAACAAAATACCGATACCTAATGACAAAAAGCTTTGACCAGAGATACCTTGTCTCCACATCAATAAATGGAGACAATTCTAGTCTTGTAGACAGCTGCTCAAGGAACAGAAGTATCTGAGAACTCCAATTGTGAGTGAGGAAAGAACCCTTTCACCAGGAGTGAGGCTGGGAAACATCCAGGCGTGAAGTGTCAGAGCTCTCAATGCCTAGAGATACCAGATATGAGCAGCTGAATCCAAGGTTAACTAGAGAAGAATATCTCTTATGACCTAGAACCACAGAGCTAGCAGGTCCAGAAATTACTTGGCACGGACACATGGGGAGCCCAAGATTTCGCCAGGGGCACAAGAGAAAGCAACCTGCTATTGACTATGTGCTAAAAAGGCAAAATAGTGATAAAGACTTCAGGTTCAAGGTTGTCTTCCAGGATAGAAACTTTTCCTTATGATTTAACCAAAGTAAGCATGGAGAAGAACAAGCACCAGAGCTACCAGTTGTGCCAAACAATAGCAAGGCGTAAGCTCAGAACCTGGAATCTCTGGCAACTTCTTTGCCATACAGGTGATTAGGGACCAATGTTGCCTGTCTCCAATTGTAGAGTTGGTGTCGAAAGGACCTAGTAGTCAGCTTTAAAGAGAGACTCACCATTTCTCCTACCCCTCGTTGGGTGCATTTGACCACAAAAGCATCCCTGGGGAAACTAGCTGGCATTCCCATGTACAGTCCTGTCGTCCTGTCACCTGAAGACAAAACTTCAAGAGACTAAGTCGTGAGAGGAGGTGAAGTTGTTCTCAGAACCTGCCTCTATAAAAGGAACTGAAGAACGGTGACAACCCCAAGCAAGCTGTACCTGAAACAACAGGAACTTGTATGCAACCTACCTGAGTTGGCTAACACAAGAGTTTGTGGTTGTGAGTTACAAACAAATGCCTTTTTGTTTTTTCATTGGGGTGGATGTTTTGAGGAGTGAATTGAGGTTGAAGTGGGGAGTGAAGTGTTGCAGAAAGATGGACGAGTGATCTTGTTATTGCAGAATGAACAAGTGTGTATGGTATGCTTTGTAGGGAAGACAGATGTGCTGATGGGTGAGACGGATTTGTTGACTCTTGAGGATACTGAGATGCAAATGGTTTGTCCTGTGATACGAGAACTGCATGAGTGTGTAATTTTGGGCTTCTTGTAAGTGATTAGGGGGAGATGATATAAGAGTTTTGAAGATTTAGTAACAGGCTTGCATGGTGTCAAGGAATTGTTTATTTCATTAGGAAGTTAACAGGCGAGAATAGGTATATCCCAGTGTTTTCAGTTTTGGGGACAATAGGGATCTGCAAAACTGTACATGATAGGTATGAACATGCTGTATGAGGAAGTTTGAGGTAATAGAATGTATGAAAGACTGCATACTTAGCATGTGGTTGGTTTGGATTTGTAAGGGTTTGGCAACTACGTGCGAAACATGTCAGAAGGGTAAATATGACATTTTTATGATTTTATGATAAAATAAAGTTTTATATATACTTACCAATTACTGTACATAGCTATGAGCTTCCTATTTACGGCAGCCTAAAAATTTCAAAATTCGAGGTAGCGCTATAATTTGTTTTGGTGTAGGTACATGCCCTGCCCACTTACAGGGACCAGGAGGAACAACTTAGCAGAGAGCTTCAATTCGTTTGCACCCTTGTATTTATGCGAGGAGAGGAGGAAGGGCTCTGATTATGTAATTACTGTACTTGGTAAGTATATGTAAAACTTTATTTTATCATAAAAATGGTATTTTTTCATAATAAAATTAAGTTTCATATACAGTATACTTACCAAGTAATTACATAGCTATACTTTCCACTCGCATGGCAGTTAAAAATTTGAAGTTTGAGGTAGCGATTCGTTTGCTTATAGTGTAGGGAACTACCCCGCCCTCTATTGGGGACCAATAGGTACAACGTTAACAGCGATCGTCACTACTTTTGTGCTTAATGTCCATCAGAGGGGAGAAGGGGAGGGCCCTTGATCTTGTAATTACTATGTCCATCAGACTTTTGGGGAAGGAGGGAGGGCTCTGATCATGCAATTACTTGTTAAGTATTTATGAAAATTAATTTTATTATGAAAATACCATATTTATACGTGTAACTTACCAAGTAATTACATAGCTGAATCCCACATTGATAGGTGGTGGGATAAATGGGCATATTCTGTTCCAAAAACAATCAGATAAGAGGATGAATTTGCAACATAAAAATCTGTTAGCACTGATAAAATGCTTTTTGTAACCTTACCTGGTAAGAGCTGCAGTAGATGATTACTATACTGCCTTGGTCTCTGCTCATCTTGACCTGTAGCGACTTAGCGGAATGGCCGTGAGAAGTCCCTACTTTTGAGAGGGGGGTCTTAGAGTGAAGGAAACTTCCAAACACACATAAAGCAAAACAGGAAAACTGCCCTTGTCCTGGGCGCAGTACCAAAATACAATAGACCAATAAAAAATAGTTACCAACACCAACAACAATAAAAATTAAAACCATCATACCACTACCACAGACTGGTGAGCACTCTGGGTATAAGTACCTCCAGGCTCCCCCCAAAAGAACTTGACACCCAAAATTTCAAGGCGAAGGAGTTACAGATAGGAAGGGTTGCTTCCTATGCTTCCTCCCCCAATACTGATCCAGTCACCGATAACTGACCTAGGGTACTGCAATTTTCTTAGGTCATTTCAATTTCTTTATGATGGTGTGAGGCAGAAACGGTATTGCATTTCCAGTATGTTAACTGGAGGATAGTCAAGAGTGACATACTATGCCTAAAGGCATATGAAGTGGCAACAGCTCTAATATTGTATGCTTTGACCTTAAAGGTAGGACATCATCTTCTATTTGAGAGTATGCCTCGATGATCACACTTCAAATTCAGCTGCCGCTCACAACTTATGTTGGAAGCTGGCAGAAACAAATTGAAACTATATGCTCAGTTGTTCCTCTTCTTCCTTGAAAGTGGGGCGGGGCTAGACACCTACACCAAAAACAAAAGAATCGCTACCGCTAGTTTCAAATTTTAGCTGCCGATACTAGAAATGTTAGCTATGTATAATCATACCCCGAACTTACGTGAGGTTAGGTTCCAGGAAAACTTGTGTATAAAAATTGGTTAGGTTCCAATGAAAAGTTCGTGTCTGTGAATTCATGCAACTCGAATCGCGCAAGTTAGGGATATTACTGTAATTACTTGGTAAGTCACTTATATAAAAATCATGAGATCCTCTAACTGACTCTTAATAGGAGCAAGCAAAGGGTCTTCCTGTTCCAATGAGTGCAGTTTAGGAGGATGAGAAAATGGTGCCTAGCCAGTGCGAGATGGCACCTGGTGCCCAGGAGTTGGTGCCAAGCACTTGGTAGCAGGAGCCTGGCACACAGAAGCAAGCACTGAACTTCTGGGAGGCGAAGGGCACTCAGGAGCTTCGCAGAAGACAACGGGTGCCTGAGTGGTCCTTCCTGGGGCTTGGGAGCCAAAAACAGATGATCGAAATATGAGATTGACTCTGGACTGTCCCATGCAGACCGGAGAGGACAGGTCGAAGACGCAGAAGGTGGAACAGCAAAACTGCAGCATGGCTGAGGGCTAAGACTGGCCTCCTTGGACCTCTTGATTGGAAGAAGGGAGCTGTCTGCACCGGCAGTATGCCTCTTGAGTGGGCGCGAAGAGGCTAGACAGTGCCTATGGCGCTTCTTGCCAGGACTGGAATCGTCCGAAAAAATCTGACAATAGATGGGGCTGGCAATGGTGTCGAGATTTGAAGCACGGGAACCTGGAACAGGAGTATGTGGTATGAAGTAAGAGGGCTAAGGAGGATAGCAGACGAAACAGGAACCTTGGGAGAGGAAACAGCACTATCCTCTACAACGTCTCTCACTAGAACAGACTCTTAACTAGTCCTATTCTCAGCTCTAGCAGCCACCTTCCTTTTCCTATCCTTATTCAGTTTGTCCAGATGGGACCTCAAGACCTCCACTTTTTATCGTCCCAATCGTGACATTCAATGCAAGTACTGTTTTTATTGCAATCCTGTCCCCTTCACTTAACACACTTCGTGTGAGAATCATAACAAGACTTTGTCAATCTAGTCTTACATCCTTCAGAGCTAAACCTAATGCTTGAAGAGCTAGAATCAGACATCTTGAAAACAAGCTATAATTAAAGTTAACCAATGATAGCTCGCTTGGGGTAGTAAAACATTTAGCTTTTCTCTGGTATCTAAACGGAATTACCTAGAAATAAGTGCTGAATGGATTATTTCACGGGTGACACGGGCCCCTCCCAGAAATAGATTTTTCCTTTGTCAAAATCCTTTAACTAAAGCTTGATGGCTACAATGAAAATTTAGTACTCCACCAAAAGATTGAAAATGCATCCAAAAAATGATGAAGTAGACTGCAGGAAAACCACTGATGTCAGTCAGAAGCCAGCAGAAAACAAATTGAAGCTCTCTGCTAAGTTGTTCCTCCTGGTCCCTGTAAGTGGGTGGGGCATGTTCCTACACCAACACAAATGCTAGAACTACTGTGAATTTTGAATTTTTTAGGCTGCTGCAGGTAGGAAGCTCATAGCTATGCAATTACTTGGTAAGTTACTTATATAAAAATCAGCGATTGTATGCAAGGCCTCCCATTTTGCAGCTGAGTATGAAAGAGCCGTTTGAGATGGTGGTGACAGATTGTATGTCACTGCCTCCGAGTAAGTGTGGGAATGTGGGACTGGTTGTTATGGTAGATCACCTATGCAAGTTTGCCTATGCAGTACCAATAAGGAATAAAAGACATGAGACTGTTGCAAATGCTGCGAGTAAAGTAATGTTTCCAATATGTGTAAGCCGAGGAAATTGCTGAGCGATAATGGACCTGAGTTCACTGGAAGAATGTTTGAAAATATGTTGAAAGATTGGGGGGTTAGAGCATGCATACTTGACGCTGTATATGTGAAGCAAGAATGGGTTAGCTGAGCGAACAATATGGACATTGATTAGATGATATGATGACTGACAAGGAAAATGAATGGGACCTGTGTCTTGCAAAAGCCTTGTGGATGCATAATGTGAATACCCTCAGGGGTAAAGGAATGTCCCCAAGTGAGTATGTTATGAACTTCAAAAGGCTCATTAAGTCTTTGATGCAGATGACTGAGAATGACAGATATGTTTGGAGTGAGCGCATGAGAGGTTTGTGAGTTATTAGGTTAGTGAAAGTGTTGAAAGACATTCTAATGAGAGGAAGATTGAATGTAGATAAGCTTGAGAAGTATGAGGGACCTTACAATGTGGCTGAAGTGTGGTTGAGGGGATTGAGTTATTTGTTGGAGTCTGTGGATGAAGGTGGAAGTGTATAAAAGATTAGGGCACATCACAGTCAGTTGCATAAGTGGTGTAAACCTCCAGAATATGTGAAGAGTCATCCGGTGAAAGAATGGCTGAGAATAAGAGTGGAGGATGATGTGAATAAGCAAGAGGAAAATTTCCAAGTAGAGAAACGGTTAGTTTTAACACAGTTAAGACTGGGAAAAAGAAGGAAATAGGTAGAAAAAGGAAGGATAGTGTAAGCGTAGGAGTACGGGTGGAAGGATTAGTTGAGATGGATAATGAACTAGATCATACATTTAGTAGTTTTATGTTTCCCATTAAGGAAGAAGACTACAGCATACCATGAAGGAAATATTAGACAATGATGTTGATGAGGTCTTGTGTGAATTAAGTACAGAAAATGAAGAATTCCTGGGATTTACAAAAGTATTCTGATAGTTATTAGGGGAATCTTAGAAGTTAGCTAGATATCAGGTTGGTTTGGACAGCAGTAATGAGACAGATTTAGGAAGTAGCACAGTAGAAAGTAAATATGAGTGTTTGGATACTAGCAATAATAAAAATGATTCTAATTAATTAACAGTAGTTTGCAGACTAATTTACAACCTGTGACAATACTTTGTTGGATACATTTTATGTAAATACAATACTGTAGTATGTCTACGTTCTTTGTTAAGTAAGTATGGGACTCCCCTTAACAACACTCAGCGTCACTGAACTATTCCCTACGCTTTGAGAGGGAGACAACATGATTCATCATGTACACTTAGAGGATGTCACTTTCTTGTCCTGCACAAAGGGACAAGAAAAAACATAGAAAAACAATTTTCTATGAGGGCAGAGAAGACATAACCAAACGTCTGGATATCAAGGAGGAACAGCCCAACAATAACTATGCACATAAGGGCACGAACACCCAGGCTACCAAGAACAAAGACACAGTATGAATGAAACGAGAGATGACTCAGAAGCGGCTGCAAACACAATGGGTGAAGATAGGCCGACCCAGGTCACAAGTGACAATAGGCCTCGAGTCAGGATTTTGTTTTTCAGAGATAAATCAGTAACACCCGAAATGCGCCAAGCGTGAGTACTCCATATGTGAAAGAGTAGTTTGTACAGTATAGAAATTGGAACAACTATTGAATATTATATAATTCTGCAGAGTAATGAGAAGGCAAATGAAAACACCACCACTCTTGCAAATTAGCATTATAATATGATATTTTAATGATAAAATAAAGTTTGTTCATACTTACCTGGCAGATATATATATAGCTGGATTTCGGAGAAATACAGCTATATATATATCTGGCAGGTGAGTGTCATGAACAAAATTATAGGTAATTCAACACTATGTTTTACTATATCACAAGTACCTTTATCACATTGTACAAACTGCAGCTTTTGGACAATGGGCTGGGTCACTGAAGCTTGATAAAAATATAGTTAACTGGCAGCAAGTGAGCTGAAGGGGCAGGGAGAAGGGGGAGGGGGCACCACTTACTTCAGCATCGCTTATTCCTTTGGCAATAGGAACATATGTGGGGTTAGTTACAAGTATGATTACAACAAAATACTTCAGATTTGTTTATCTAGGAAAAATGTAAATAATCCTGAATTTGTGATTTGTTCCTACGAGGATACAAATCTCTGTTATTTTTTTAAGGAGACCCATACCTTAGGTAGGAGGAATTATCAAAAGGTCACAATTAGGGCTGTTCCTCCTACCTGGAGATGACCATTTCCTGTTCATACACGTGAGCAGAGGAAAAATTACTCCTGTAACCACCTGCTGTCAAGGATGACAGGGTCCTGAGCCATAGTAACCTTTCTTATAACCTCAGTGATATTCTGCAAAACCTTGGTTTCCCCCACGTGACAACTATGAAGGCAGCAATATCATCATGAAGGACTCCTAGATAATAATATTCTAAAGCCTTAGGAACCCTTTTGTTTATAGGGAGGAGGTGGGAGTCATCTACTGACTAAAACAAAGTAAGAGATTAGAGGTTTTGTTGTTTGACTCAAATACATCTGGCCTGGCCAGCACATATATGGCTGCAGGCTACTGGATGGGAGAAAGAGAAAGGGAAGAACCCATTGCTCTTCATTTAACAACCTTATGTCAACCATACGCTTTGAGTAAGATGATTTTCTGTTCACTGGAGTTATGGTAGCTACCTGCAGTAAACAGCCACGAGTCCTGCAGGTGAGATATCAACAGACTTATGCCCAATGTGCCTGAGGTAGAAAGGGGGTAAAAGTGCTTTTGTGGTACCAGACATCTTCCCTCAATTGTGTCACAACCTACAACTTCTTGAACACCAGGTAAGGAGTATTTCCCGTTCACCCCATGAGCCCTCGCCTGGGGTATACAGCCACCCAATGACTCATACACCTTCTTGATAACCTTCCACAGTCACACTAAGATGGCATTCTCAGACATCTGCCTCTGATGCTTGCCAGACTAATGGACTCTCATTGACACTTGTGCCTATGAGATCCAGTCTTGTGCAGGTAGTACCACAAACTCCTCACCGAATACAACAAGATCTTGTCCTGATCATCACCTACGAAGTTCTGGAAGGAGGAGATGTAACTCTTGAATTTCTCTTCTGAGACTGATGGGTTCTGAATTCCCCCCACAAACTTAGGAACAAATGAGAACGAGAAAGACCTCCAACTCTTTGTGTGCCACACCAAGTAAGAGAGGCAACAAAGTTAATCTACTCGCTCTTTGCCAATGCTTACGTTAGTAGGGAGGCACCCATGAGCAAGACATTCCTATCCAAAACCCCTTCAAAGGCTCACATAGTGCTTGAGTGAGACTAGGGAGCCTGAGAGTCACATCCCACTCCAAAGGACTCAGTTTGCTGGGTGGGCAAGACTACTCAAAGCCCCTCTCGAGCATGGAAACCCTAGCTGAGGCACGGAGGTCCAAGTCCTTCATACAGAACTCCTAAGAAAAGCTGAATGATAGCCCTTTATTGCAAAAACAAAGAGCAGCTTATCTCATCAGAGGCAAAGTTCACAATCTGCTGAAAAGTAGCTAACCAAGAGATACTCCTCCCACAACACCAACCACAGAAGATGGCCCACTTCACCTGACGAACATCTGTTGCAGACTTGTGGATGGCACCTCACCCTCTTGCAATAAGCCATGTGAGAAAAAACCTTTCTTCTACAGGAGCAACTGGATAGTTTCCAGCCGTGAAGAAAAAGCAACTCTACTTGAAAACCTATAAACACTATTCTGTCATGCTGTGTTCATCTTGTGAGACTTAACTATGCTCTACAACACTGTCTGCACAGTAATGTAACAATCTCTTTAATTACTTACACTAAGGTATTTGTATGTCCATGTATTTATTATGCATTTAATATGGTATACAGGTATTTTTATGTACATGTGCATAGGTATTAGCATTAGTATGAGTAAACCAATTTTTATAAAGAATCTGCGTTACACATAGGATTCTGGGATCAAAACCCTGGTAAGTCAAAGGCTGGCAGTACGTTTAACTGACAACATTCTTCATACTGAATCATCCAAAAAATACAGCAATAAGTGCAGTTTCTCAACTAAAATAAAACCCTCAGTTCTCAGTGATTTTGATTTTTGGAAGAAAAAGTTGACCATTTTCAAATAAAGATCATCTAGTCCTTGGGAGCATTTTCAACTTACAGTAATCCAGAGAGGCAATTATTCTTTGGGTTACAACATTTATAGATATTCATTTTACTACCTCATGACTTGGCCACAGGAAACTCTTTGACAGCAAAGTTAGTGAAAAGTATAAGAATAGCCCCTATACAATTAGCATGTGACAAGTAAAGGGTGCTTACTTAATGTTTTCAAACCAACACTAAAAATGACATTTTTATATAATCAAATAAAGTTCTATATATACTTACCAAGTAATTACATAGCTATTAGTTTCAATTATTGGCAGCTTAAAATTTTTAAATTCACTGGTCGCGCCCATATGTTTTGGGGTAGGTGGCGTGCCCCACCCACTTTCGGGGGGAAAGAGAGGAACAATCTAGTAAAGAGCTCAATTTGTTTATGCCCCTATGTCCATGCGAGGGGAGGATGGAGGGCTACGATCCTGCAACTAATAGCTAAGTATATATAAAACTTTATTATAAAAATGTAATTTTTATATAAGTAACTTACCCCATAATTACATAGCTGATTCCCACACTGAGAGGAGGTGGGAAGGCTTGGACATGTCTACCCCAAAATATTATTAATGGTAATAATAATGAATTTGAGAATAGAAAAATTGCTAACACTGAAATAATGTTTGTTGTTCCTTCCTGATAAGAGAGCTGCTACGGGTAGATGCTGCCTCTGGTTGGCGCTCATCTTATCTTGTAGAGGCGAGGTGGTATAGCCTGAAGCGCCTACTACTATAGTGGATGCTTTGCAGTGATGGACCAATTCCAATGGCTAGCAAAGAATAAGGATGCCCCTGCCCAGGGTGCAGTACCAAACACAATACACATAACCCAGAGTAGAAAATACAGTCACCAAAACCATCAAAACAATATTAAAACACCAATACCAACCGGTAAAAAGAAAAGACTGGAGATTACTCCAAGTACACAGTACTCCCAGGCTCCCCTATGACTCAACACCCTCTGCAAGGTAAAGATGTAAAGGAAGGATGTTGCCTTCTACGTTTCCTCACCCAAGACCACACCAGCCGCTTAAAACGGACCCAAGGTACTGCAGTGTTCATACTGTACACTGTTTCTATATCCCTTAAGTAATGGGAAGCGAAAACCGATTTCCATTTCCAGAAGGTTGATGTAAAATAGAAGCAAGGGATAAATTCTGCTTAAACGCTAAAGAAGTAGCCACTACCCGGATCTCATGAGCTTTTACCTTACAGGAAGGAAAAGACTCCTCTCCAACCATGGAGTGGGCTTCTGAAATAAGGTCCCTGCCAGGGCATTCTTGGACAGAGGCCATGAGGGATTTCTTACAGAACACCAAAGGTTGCTGGAAGTTCCCCGAAGTGAATTCGTTCTGTGGAGATAATATTTAAGGGCCCTCAAAGGACAGAGAGTTCTCTCTTCCTCAGCTGGACCTACAACTTCAGATAGGCTCTTAATTGTAAAAGAGCAAGGCCATGGTTTCGATGGCATTTCGTTCTTAGCTAGAAAATTTAATGAAAAAGAACAAACTGCATTTCCTTGAGAAAAGTCAATCCTTTTGTCAAGAGCATGAATCTCACTGGCCTTTTTTGTTGTTGCCAAAGCAACCAGAAAAAGAGTCTTCCTAGTATGATCTCTTAAAGAGATGGAGTCCATAGGTTCAAAGCGAGGGCTAGATAGCCATTTAAGAACAGTGTCTAAGTTCCATGAGACAATGGAACTCCCTTCAGCTGAACTGATTCAAAGGACTTAATTAGGTCCGACAAGTCCTGGTTGGAGAATAAGTCTGTTCCTCCCTGGCAGAAGACAGAGCCTAGCATTGCTCAATACACCTTAATAGTGGAGGTAGAGAGCCCTCTAGAAGTTCACAGGTAAAGCAGAAAATCTGCTGACACTGTGTCTCCTACGCCATGCCCTGAAGCTGGTCTACTTTGCCTGGTAGACTCTCTCAGACAACTGTCTTCTGCACCTTGTACAAGAATCGGCAGCTGCTTTTGAAAAGCCCTTCTTCTTGAGCAGTCACTTAACAGTTTGTATCCTGTCAAGGCCAGAGTAGACAGATTTCGGTGAAACTGCCTGAAGTGGGGCTGTTTGAAAAGGTGCTGCTTTTGAGGCAGTAGTCTCGAAAAGTCTGCAAGAAGCTCTAGCAGCTCTGGGAACCATTCCTTCGCTGGCCAAAAGGAGCTATCAGTATCATGGATGCATCTTAGTGGGACTGGCCATGATGCATCTTGGTGGGACCGGAATTTGTTCAATACCTGCCTCACCATACTGAATGGAGGGAAGGCATAAAGGTCGTTGTTCAACCAGTCCTGCAACATTGCATTGGTCACCCAAGCTAGAGGGTTCGGGACTGGTGAAAAGAAAAGAGGGAGCTGATGGTTTCTGGAGGACGCAAACAGATCTAACATAGGTTTCTCCCACAGTTTCCACAGATCCAGACAAACTATTGGGTCTAACATCCACTCTGTTGGGAGAACTTGTTTCTGGCGGCTAGAACACTGAGCTTACTTTGTATGAAGTGGGTCACTACTCTGGTGTTGTTCTGGTCCAACCAGAGGAGGAGGTCCCTTGCTGTCTTGTACAGGGAGAAAGCATGTCCCTCCCTGTTTCTTGATGAAGGACAGTGCAGTCGTGCTGTCCGAATGCACTGCCACTGTCCTGCTGTGTACTTCCTAAGCAAAGATTTGAAGGCCTAGGTGTATCACCTTTAGCTCCTTCACATTTATGTGCCAAGATCTCTGTTCTTGGGACCAAGTTCCTGAGATCTCTTTGCTTCCCAGGAGAGCTCCCCAGCCTAGATCTGAAGGAGAGCTCCCCAACCTAGATCTGAAGCATCTGAGAAGTACTCTAGGTTGGGGCTCAAGAGGATACAGAGATTTCCCTTCCGTCAATCTTCTCTGGCAATTCCACCAGCATACATAATCTTTTATCTCCCTTGTTATTGGAAAAAACAAATGAGTCTGGGAGCTTCTTCCTGTTCCAGCTGGTGCTTAGAAAATGCTGAAGAGGCCTCATATGTAGCCTCCCAAGAGAAACGAACTGCTCCATGGATAAGAGGGTGCCCAGAAGGCTGATCCATCTGTTGGCTGAGCAAGAGTTCAGATCCAATATCTCTCCTATTGTCTTCAGGCATGCTTCCACTCTTTTCGGGACTGGGAAAGCCCGAAAACTCTGAGAATTTATCCTCATCCCCAAAAACTGAATCTCCTGAGAAGGAGTCAGTTGTAACTTGTCCAAAATTATGAGAAGGCCCAATTCCTTAGCCAGGAGAAGATATCTGGAAAGGTCCTCCATACTTTGTTCTTTCGATTGAGGATGTATTAACCATTCATCAAGATACAAGGATATTTTGATCCCCATCAGATGAAGACACTTCGCGAGGGGAGCCAGCACTTTGGTGAACACTTGGGGGGCTGTTGACAAGCTGAAATACAGGGCCCGAAACTGGAACACCTTGTCCTTGAAAACAAACCTGAGGCACTTTCTCGAAGCAGGATGAATTGGTGTATGTGAAAGTACGTGTCCTGCATGTCGATGGACGCCATCCATTCTCCCTGGCAAATGGAAGCAAGGACTGAATGGTTTGTCTCCATCTTGAAGGTTGTCTTTTGTACAAAGACATTCAAGGCTCTGACATCTAGCACAGGCCTCCAGCCTCCTGATGACTTGGGGACTACAAAAAGTCAGCTGTCAAATCCTGGAGAGTAAATGTCTTTTACCACCTCTATGGCCCCTTTTAAAAAGCATGACAGACTTGACCTCTTGCGAGAGGGCTACAAACCTCTTTGAGCCTGGTGAATAAGCTGTCAGTGCGACAGGCTTGTTGGCTAAAGGAGGTTTGTTCACAAACAGAATGGTGTAGCCCTCCTTCAGGACAGATACTATCCAGGGTTCTGCTCCCAACGCTCCCAAAAGAGAAGGAGTCTTGCTCCTTCTTGAGTACGGAGGACTAAGTCCTCATTTCTTGGGGGAGGGCTTAGAAGAGGATTTTCTGATTTAATACTGATTAAAACTGGAGTTGGATCTCGGTCTAGAGTACTGTCTAGATCTGCTGCTCCGAAAGGGCTGTGTCTGAAGGGGCATCAAAGGTCTGGGAATAAATGTTGTTGGCTCTTTAGGACGTCTAGCAGATTGAGATAGGAAATGTTAGGGTTGGGCAAAGGAGAGGTTTGAACAGGTAGAGGAGATGGAACAGGGTTTACAGAAATTAAAGGAATATTCGTGTCTGATTTAGCAGACAAATCCTGACTAGCTAGTTTACTAAACTCCCTACCCGTCGCTTTCCTTATTTTGTCCCTAGCAAGTTTCTTCAAATAAGAATCTAATGTTTTCCACTTTTTCCAAGTCCCAGTTGTTACACTCTGCACATCTCAAGTCAACGGAACAATTTTTGTCCTCTATACACAGTACACATCGTATGAGAATCATACAATTCCTTGGTCAGACGAGTATTGCAGCCTTTGCTGCAATACCTAAAACTAGAAGCACTAGTGTCGGACATTATGAAAAAGTCAAATAATAAGTCTAAAAAACAGGAATAGAGTTGTAATTCAATGATCAGGCCTGCCCAGGAAAGTACGAATTCCAAAATCAAGCTGCTGCCAACCACAGTACAGTACTTCAACCATCAGCTGGCAGAAACAAACTGAGCTCTTTGCTAGGTTGTTCCTCTCTTTCGCCCCGAAAGTGGGCGGGGCACGTCACCTACCCCAAAACACGAGTGCGATCTGCGAATTTCAAAATTTTAAGCTGCCGATAAGTGAAACTAATGGCTATGTAATTATTGGGTAAGTTACTTATATAAAAATAATTAAATTATAAATCCATTTTAGAGACAAAGATAATTAACACTAAAAATAAATACAACTAAAAAATTATCATGACTCACTTGATTGTGACTTCATTTAGTGCAGCAGGACGGCCATTATGAAGAACTCTTGTGATGGTGATGGTCTGTTTCTGGTCATTAATGAACACGACTTGGCCTTGGTACCATCCTAGACCTCCAATTACCTCTATAGAAACCTCACACCCAATGAACTTGTGCTGAGTACTCATCATCTTGACTGCTCACCTATGAGAGTAAATATCCAGGTTTCAAATTTATTATATAGTAGCATACCTCTTCAATAGACGTACTATCATCATAGCAATTAACTCAAACTCATGGATGCATTATTGTCTCAATTATAAAATGTCTAATATCTGTTTCAGATATTTTCTGAGCATCTGCTTGTAAAATTACTACCATTCCCAGACATAATGTACTGTGAAAACATGCACAGGTCTACATATGACTTATGATAACACATCAAAAAATTTTTTTCAACAAATTGTAGGTAACATACATTCAAATGTTTATATACTACTTATATATAAATATCCAAATACTGTATTTATATATTCAAACTTGGCCAAAAACCCAGCCAAGGATTAAGATTTTCTTTTTATTGGTTTCTTGCAACAATGACCTTCCAAAAATATTCAGATGGTTTCAGCTGTTTTTGACAATTTGCAAATATGGTACTCTACAACAGAAATATATAAAATCTAAGTTAGCCCCAGTGATCAGACAAAAGGACCACAAAGATATCCCTGTTTGGACAGGAGATATAAGGAAGCTGAAACATGGCTTGCTCCAGAGCCAAGTGCACATAAATGACGAGACCACCCAACAAGTAAGGGAATTTTGTTGAAAAATGAAAAATTTTCAAGGTAATTTGCATTCTTCCTAAATATATAAACCAGAGAATTTCATCTAGGACTACTCTTAAGCATGGGGTGGAAACAGTTGTTAAAGTTTGGTAATGAGATGGTTAGTTGGTGATAAGCAGGAGAGTTTGGGAGTCCCACACTCACCTGCCCTAAATCAGCACTTTTTCCTTTGGCAACAAGGATGGCGGATGTGGGTTTATGACAAAAGGCTTTGGTTTGTATATCTAAATGAAATATATATTGTTTAAAATTTTCATATTTGTTACTAGAGAAATACAAATCACCACCATTAATGTAGGAGATTCATTGCCAGAGATAGGATAAAAATGTTGTTATTTAGGCCATTTTAGGTTTTTTTTATATTATGTATTTTTGCCAAAATATGTGATGGGAAAACTAAAATATGTGGTTTTAATCAGTGTTTTATTTCCACGAAAAATGCAGGAAAACAAAATCAGAAATGATACACAACGAATTCTGCACCCAGGGGGGACAGGGGTGGATTTCCCCTGAAATTTATTGACATTTCAAAAGAAAAGACATACAGCATCATACTGAATGGACACTTGATCAGCAAGCCATAAAATGAAATTAATTAGTATAAAAAAAAATTAAAAATAGAAATGAATATATGATTAATGTTTTTAATTAGCTAACAATTATTCCCTAAATGGAATTCTGTCTACAAACCTTGGTAGCAGATGTGGCAAGTCATTCATGTCCTGTCTGTCCACTGATAGGTCAGACTGACAGCAGTTTTCAGTCTTCTGATTTACATCTAATTATTTCGGTTAACAAATAATTTCAGTATTTACTTACATAAAGTGGAAAATATTCTTTTCTGTCAGTGATGCAGTGTACAATATAAACCCATTACTACTAGCATCCTTCACCAAAATCTGATAACTTTTAACTCATTTCCAATAAAACTTGCAGAGATTGGATAAAAATTTTTAGGTATATCTCTAGCATTTTAGGTATATCTCTATCAAAAATGACATTTTTATAATAAAATAAAATTCTATATATACTTACCAAGTAACTACATTACTGTTAATTTCGCTTGCTCAGCAGCTAAAATTTTGAAATTCGCAGGTTGTTATTTTGTTTTGGGTAGGTGACTAGCCCTGGCCACTCTCAGGGAAGCAGGAACAACTAGCAAAAGAGCTTCAACTTGTTTATGACCTTATGTTCATGCGAGGGGAGGATGGTGGGCTCCGATCATGTATATACTTGTTAAGTACAGTATATATAAAACTTTATTTTATTATAAAAGTGTCATTTTTATATAAGCAACTTAGACAAAGTAATTAAAATGCTGATTCCCACACTGACAGGAGGTGGGATGCATATACGTATCTACCCGAAAACATAAGGATTGGTATTGAATTTGAGAATAGAAAAAACTGCTAGCATTAATATAATGCTTGTTGTTTCCTTACCTGATAGAGAGCTGCTGCAGGAAGATACTGCTCTGGTTGGCACTCTTCTTATTGAATAGTGGCATGGCGGTATAGCCGTGGGTCGCCTACTATTCCAGTGGGTACTTTGCAGCAAAGGTCAATTCCGATTGCTAACAAAGAATAACGTGATGGCCCTGACCTGGGCAGAGTACAATATATATATATATATATATATATAACCAGAAAAGAGACTGTCACCAATACTACAAAAAATATCAAAACCATCACCCAACCATAAAAGAACTGGAGGGTACTCCGGGTACACAGTACCGCCAGGCTCCCCTAAAAACTCAACACCCTTATTTCAAATGAAAGGAAGGAATGCTTCCTATGTTTCCTTCACCTAAACCACATCAGCCACCGAAAACGGACCCAGTGTACTGCAGTTATCATACATTGTCTCTATTTTCTTTAAATAATGGGATGCAAACACCAACTCGCACTTCCAAAAAGTCACCTGTAACATGGAAGAGAGAGATAAATTATGTTTGAATGCCAATGAAGTGGCTACAGCTCTTATCTCATGAGCTCTCACTTTATAAGAGGGAAAGGCATCATCCGCAATCATGGAATGAGCTTCCGCGATGAGGACTCTGAGGAAGAATGCCAGGGCATTCTTTGACAGTGGACGCCTGGGGTTCTGGACTGAATACCATAAAAAACTAGAAGATCCACGCACTCCCTCTGTGCTGTGAAAGCAATACTTCAGAGCCCTCACAGGACACAGAACTCTCTCTCTTCTTCACCTGGACCTAAAATTTCTGACAGACTTTTAATGATAAAAGAATGAGGCCAGGGCTTAGAAAGTGTCTCATTTTTAGCTAAAAACACGAGGGAAAAGGAGCAGACAGCATTCCCTTGGGAGAAGCCAACTCTTCTATCCACTGCTTGGATTTCACTCACCCGTTTTGCTGTTGCCAAGGTTACTAGGAAGAGGGTCTTCCTAGTCAAGCCCTGTAATGAAATTGAGCGCATAGGCTCAAATCGACGATCAGACAACCATTTAAGAACTACATCTAAGTTCCATGGGACTACTGCTACCTCCTCCTGTTTCATGTTGTAAAAAGATTTAGTGAGAGCCAACAAGTCCTGATTAGAGGAAAGATCTACTCCCCTGTGTCAGATGACAGAGTTTAACATGGCCCTATAACCTTTGATCGTGGAAGTCGACAGGCTCTTGGAGGCCTTCAAATATAGCAGGAAATCTGCCATTTCCTCTGCAGATGTCGAGTAGATGAAATACTATGCCTTCTGCACCAGGCTTGAAATATTGCCCACTTAGCCTGATATACGCTATCAGAGGACTGCCATCTGCACTTGGCAATAGCTTTTGAAGCTGATCTTGAAGAGCCCTTCTTCCTAAGGAGTTTCTTGACAGTTTGTAACCTGTCAGGGCCAGAGTAGACAACCCTTGATGAAATCACCTGAAGTGGGGCTGTCTGAGCAGATGAGGCTTCTGAGGTAGCAGTCTCGGATAGAGGCTTTTGAGGTAGCAGTCTTCCAAAGTCCGCCAGCAGGTTGAGAAGGTCCGGAAACCACTCCTTTGCTGGCCAAAACAGGGCTACTAAAATCATTGATACATTCTGATGAGTCTGAAATTTGTTTATTACTTGCCTCACCATACTGAGATGCAGGAAGGCATAGAGGTCCTTGTTTGGCCAGTCCTGAAGCATGGCATCTGTTGCCCATGTTAATGGATCCGGGACTGGCAAACAAAACAATGGGAGATGATGGTTTCTGGAAGGAGTGAACATATCTAGGATTGGTGTCCCCAACAACTTCGATAGATCCAAGCAGACCTGAGTCCACTCTGTGGGTTAAACCTGCTTCTGGTGGATCAATTCGTCCGCCAGAACATTTAGCTTCCCTTGAATTAAGCATGTCAGAAGTTCGGTGTGATTTTGGTTCGACCAAAGAAGAAGGTCTCTTGCTGTTTCGCAAAGGGAGAATGAGTGCGTTTCCCCTTGATTCTTAATGTAAAACAGGGCAATCGTGCTGTCTGAGTGGACTGCCACTGTCTTGTTGCACACTTCTGACTCAAAAAACTGTAGTTCTAGATGAACTGCTTTCAGTTCTTTGACATTTATATGCCAGTTTCTCTGCTCTGAGGACCATGTCCCAGAGACCTCCTTGCTCCCTAGAAGAGCTCCCCAGCCTAGATCCGACATGTCTGAGTAGAAGTCTAGGTTGGGGCCCAGAGGAAGGAGAGACTCCCCTTCCGACAGTCTTCCTTCAAAAGTCCACCAGAGCAGGTCTCTCTTTATCTCGGGAGTCACAGGGAACATGAACATGTCTGGGTAATTCTTCCTGATCCTTAAGAAAAACTGTAGTGGTCTCGTATGTAGTCTGCCTAGGAACAACGAACTGCTCTATGGATGATAACATCCCCAGAAGGCTCATCCTTTCGTTGGCAGAACAGTTTTCGAGAGAAAGAAACTTGTTCACTGTCCTTTGACAAGACTCTACTCATTTTGGGGAAAGAGAAACCCAAAAATTCCGAGTCTATCATCATCCCTAAATAGAGAATCTGCTGAGAAGAAGTCAGTTGGGATTTCTGCATGATGATCATCAAGCCCAGATCCTGGGCTATGAGGAGGGTCCTCCGAAGGTCCTTCGAACGCTTCTCTCTCGAGTGAGCCCGAAGGGAGCCAATCATCTAGATAGAGGGAGATCTTGATCCCCATCAGATGGAGCCATTTTGCGTGGGGAGCGAGAACTCTGGTAAAAACTTGTGAAGTCGTCGAGAGACCAAAACACAGAGCACAGAACTGAAACACCCTGTTCTTGTATACAAACCTTAGATACTTCCTTGAGTCCAGATGTATAGGGACGTGGAAGTATGCTTCCTGCATGTCTATGGATGTCATCCAATCTCCCTGGCAAATGGATGACAGGACGGTTTGGTTTGTCTCCATCCTGAGCTTTGTCTTCTGTATGAAGACATTTGGGGCGCTGACATCCAAGACAGGCCTCCAGCCTCCTGATGCCATGGGCACCACAAACAGATGGTTGCAGAATCCTGGGGAGTTCACGTTATCAACTAACTTTATCCGCCCCCTTCCTGAGGAGGGACAAAACTTCTTCGCGAGGGCCAAAAACCTCTTGGGCCTACGAAGTAGGCTGTTAACACTACTGGCGAGCTCACCAAAGGAGGCTTTTCTTTGAAAGGGATGGTGTAACCCCCCCTCAGAACGTTTACGATCGAAGGTTCTGCCCCTTTCTCCCACCATCTCTCCCAGAAGAAGAGTCGGCTCCTACTGGAGTTCAGAGGACATAGTTCTCACTTACAGGAAGAAGCTATAGTCAAGGATTTCTTGATGGCATGTGACATGAAACAGCCACTAGAACGGGATCTGGAATAACTTCTCTGCCTGCTGCCACGAGAGGGACGAATCTGCAGAGGAGAGACTGTCCTAGAAGAAAGAGCGGACATCTCCTTAGGCCGCCTAGATGACTGGGTCAAAAGATCCTGGGTGCTCTTCTCCTGAAGATCTGATGTTATCCCCAGAACTGTGGCTTGCAGGAAAAAATGGTGACGGTCCAGAGGGGAAAACAGGAGTGACGACTCCTGTGAGGGAGTAACTCCCTTAGAGGTGTAAGAGCACTACAGTTCTCTCTTTTTAAGAACCACCATTGTATAAAGGGAAGCCAACTCTTGGGAGCCATCCCTGATACCCTTATCTATAAGTGAGAGTACTCCTATCCAGTCCATTGCACTATCTTCGGGCAAAACTGGAGAGTCCTTAATCTTGCGAGCCAGAGCGCCCCCACCCAGTCAAGGAAGCTCAAAGCTTTGAAAACTTTAAACAAGTTCTTAAGAAGGTGGGCTAACTCCGAAGCGCTGAACATAATCATCGCTGAAGAAAAGGCAGATCTTCGGAGCATGTTGAGCAACCCGGAGAAGCCCCCATGGGAGGAGGCAGAAACTCCCAGAGACAGAGCTTCCCCCATGACATATGACTAGTATCTCCTCTTGGACAACCTGGAAGGAGGAAAACTGAAGATGACTCTTCCTTGATCCCTTTTCTCTGCCAGCCATCCATCCACTTCACTCAAGGCTTTCTTCGCCAAGGAAGAAGCACCAAGTTGGGTAGCTTTGCAGATTCAGTAGTCTGCAATTCCATTAAAAAGGCAGAAGCAAATGAAGACGGTACTGCTGGGGAAAAGAAACTTGGAAAGGTAACAAAACGATACCTCAATAACGAAGCCTAAGCCGATGGGCGAGTGTCCTGAACAAGCACATCATCTTCCTCGTCAGAGGATACTATACAGGAGACAAGGCCAAGTCTAGTGGCTGAGGAGCCGAAGGGGCCTCCTTAAGTAGGCTCAAAATGCTGGCCAATTTGCTCTGAATAGGGTCCACGGCTGTGGGTGCCTGGACGCTAGTAGCAGGCTTAGCCTGAAGGAGAGGAGTCAGCTGCACAGAAGAGGGCGCTGGGCATTGAACCACTTGAGCCCCAACCAAAGAAGTCGGAGCCGAGGCTGACAGCAGAAACTAGAAGATCAGTCAAAGACGGGCGTTCAGGCGGCAATGGGCTCTCTTTAACCGCTGGACATACGGGTGCTACTGAACGTTCGGGCATCAAGAGGGACTCAGGGGCTCTATGGCGCTCAAGAGAAGATGGGGGCTCGGGAACAGAAGGACTGTCGGGCGCTAATAAGTGCTTTGATCTTCTAGGGCGCTCAGGCAGTACTGGACGCTCAACACCCAAGGAAACTTCCAAAACTGCAGGGAGCTTGGGTGCCAGAGGAACCTTGGGAGCTGAAGGCCACTCGGGAGAAGATGCCTTAGAAGATGGGGAGCGCTTACGAGAAGCAGAGCATTTGGAAGCTAAACTCTGACTCTCCATCAAGGGGGGGTACTGATGGAAAATGTTCCGGACTGTCCCAGTGACTGCAAGACAGATGAGGGCTATGTACAGGTTCCTTGAATCTTTTACAAGGCACTGGAGGAGAACGCAACACATCCACTGCACATCTTTTCAAAGGAAGTGATTTGTCCACAAAGAGCCTTTGATGTCTGGGACTAGACTCATCCAAACTTGATGAAAGATGATAGCCTACATCCAAAGATAGGCCTTTCCAGTGGTGCTTGCCTACAAATTGGGATTCAGCAACAGGTTCAACTGAGGGGGCGACTACCCATGGGCAGACCCCACCGACCTCCCTTGGCCTACCAGTTTGACTCTTCCCATGTTTAGGGGAGTGTGCCATTGACCTTTGCCTAGGACAGTGGTTTTCAACCTGTGGGCCATGGGCAGTTCTGAGGGGGCCATGCCATGGACATCTTCAAAATAGTATTTAAAAAATGAAAAATCATTTACAGTAAATGTAGGCCAGTACTTTCTTTCATAAATGAAACAGTGTAATTTGAGTTTTGACTGCAATGCACAACATTTATTTACGGTAAATGCAGGCCGTGCTTAATTTCATAAGTGAAAAAGTGTAATTTGAGTTTTGATTACAATGCACATGATTTATTTACATGATTCCATAAATAAAATGTAAAACTAATAAAGTGTTCTGAAAATGCTTTATAATAATTCTACTATCATTGTTACACAATTCTGAAGGGCAGTGGGCTACGAGTATCTTGGGATGCCAAAAGTGAGCCATGGGCACAAAAAGGTTGAAAACCAATGGCCTACAAGAATCGGCGGGACAAGCAGCCACCTCCTCCACTAACACTTAACTAGGGGATTCCACTATTAATTCGACCTCTTATCAATCTTCAACTCAAGGTTGGGAATGGGGTTGGGTTCGGAAGCGAAAGAGCCAGGAAATGGAGAGGGTTGAACAGACGGAGAACCGGGAACAGGATTCACAGAAATCACAGGAACATCAACATCGACATTAACATTAGCATTAGAATTAGGAGATTCCTGGCTAGCTAAAGACTTACCTGTACTAATCTGTCTAGCAGTTTATTCAAATGAGACCTCAAAGTCTTCCATTTCTTACTGTCCCAGTCTGAACACTCTTTACGTCTCCAATCCACTGAACATACCCGTCCCCTACAGTCTGTGCAGATCATATGTGAATCGTAAGATTCTTAGTCAAACGAGTATTGCAGCCTTTGCTGCAATACCTAAAGCTAGTTGAACTCGAGTATGACATTACGAAGAAAACAAGTCAACTAAAAGTCACAATTGGGAAAAAGTCACAAATTCGGTGAATAATGTTTCAAAAGAAACCGAACTCTAAGTATGCCACAAGGGTACCAAAGCAAGAATACTTCACAATTGACGAAAGGGCAATCGGAAAAATAACGAATTCCAAAACAAAGCTACTGCTAACAACTTGTGTACAGCCATCAGCTGGCAGAAACAAATTGAAGCTCTTTTGCTAGATGTTCCTCTTTCCCCTAAAGTGGGTGGGGCTAGTCACCTACCCAAAACAAAATAGCACGACCGCGAATTTAAACATTTTAGCTGCTGAGCAAGTGAAATTAATAGCACTGTAATCACTTGGTAAGTTACTCATATAAAATCATAATTTAGGTTTTTCTGCAAAAAACACTGATTTATATGAAACAAAAAAATTTTTATGTAACCATATCTCTGTTCATTACTAAGGTGGGAGGATAGTCTCACAACTGAATGGCAAATTTCATCTCCACCTGGAAATGTAATATTCCCTATCATGAGAATAAGCAAGGGACCAGTGACCTGTACAACCTTGCACTGGGATGCCAAGTTGATAAGGCCCTGAACCAGAGTGAGACGTGTCTCAACTCTTAATGCAGAGAGTAAGCAAAAGCAAATCACCAGAACATGGCAGCCAACAAGAGAGTAGCAACATTTTCGCTTGACCTAAGAAAAAATAAATAAATAAATTATACTGGTTTACAGCTGGTGAGTGGGAGATGCTTCTAACTCACCTGATTACTACCAATTAATCACCTGTTTCCAGCTCACTCTTGGGAATCCTTGAAAGGTGATGATTTATATTTGTACAGGAACAATTCATTTTTCATTAACATGCAACTTTTAAATTGCAATCAATAATATTAGAAATCATCCCATCAAACTTTAGAATCTACATAGATTACAAAGAGGTCTGCTTGCTGACTAACTAAATTTTACTGTTGTTAGCAAAACACTAGTATATATTTGCCATCATGAATAGGCTGGACAAACAATACACAAGCTATTTAGACTTTAAAATTCTACCTTGTAGAAAAATTGTCCAGTGAACACTACATACCTTTTCTTAATTCATTTTTAATTTATCCATAAAGTCAAACAGGTAAGGACTTTTGTTTAACTTTCATCAGAAAGACCTTTCAAACTTATAGCAATTACAGTAATAAATTTCAAAATGTTTAAAATATGAATCTAGTACATATAAATTTAAAACTCATGGCCAAATATTTCTAGAGATGTAAAACTGGTTTACAGTAATGACCAAACAGGAACAGAAAATAAAGCAATTATCGTACAAATGCACATCACACTTCATAGCTAAATACAGTACTGTATCTATAGAATTATAGCCTTTCATCTTCCATTCCTGGAAGATGATAGGATTTAGTAAGCATATCAGAACTCATAGCCAATATCTATAAAAATGGAAGTCCTGTTCATGACCTAAATTAATACAGTACCCATTATCTAAAAAGTACAGTAATAAACCACCCTAAGTATAAACAAGCAAAAGTTATACTTTCTACCACCTTACTGTAGCATTTTCTTAGGAATTTTTGGTAAAAGTGCTGAAGATCTGCACATGTTCTTTCCCAAATTAACCTATCCTATGGTGTCATGTCACAATCTGGCCAAGAGGGCAAAGGCCCCTACAGCCCCCAATTTGACAATGTGTGTAGCATAACAATACATGCAACTATCCTGCAGTTGCAGTATCACCATAACTAGGCTAAGCCTGCATAATTACACTGTTAGTCATATAGGATCTATTTTTCATGTTATAATCATTAAATGGGTCAGGGTTTTATGTTATCTGGGTCTGGCTGACATTAAAACTTGACCACAGTGACTAAGTGTAGGCTACTAAGCTGTGAGTTATATCAAACCACCTATGTACCTAACTTAACCCGAAAAATTATAACCTAACCTCCCTGACTAGGGGTTGAGGAGCTCGGATAAACCAAACATTGCCACCAGACGATCGACAACTGGGTTACAGTAGGCTACCTTATGCTCACATTACTCCTTAGGCGGGCTACTTCAGCTTTTGGCAAAGCTGCCTCGTACCCTAATTACAACCTTCTAGTCTCTCCTTACCATAATGTATACCATAGACCAAGAGCCTACGTGACCTCAGCTATTAGGACGAGACTATAGCCTACAGGAAAACAGCCAAGGCTTATGTACCCTACGCTAAACCTATTAGGAAGTAAATAAACATAAGAGCCCACCTAATCTCACCTATTAGGAAGTAAATGATCCCAAGAGCCTAGGCAACCTCAGCTATTAGGAAATTAATGAACACAAGAGCCTATGTAACCTTGGCTCTTAGGAAGTAGGCTAAATGAACACAAGAGCCTAGTAGCCTATTCTTGGCTGTTAGGAAGTGGATGAACACAAGGGCCTATGTAACCTAGGTTATTAGAAAGTAAATGAACACAAGAGCCTACATAACCACAGCTAGGTTATTAGGAAGTGGATGAACACAGGGGCCTACATAACCTCCGCTATTAGGAAGTAAATGAACACAAGAGCCTACGTAACCTTGGCTATTAGAAAATTAATGAACACAAGGGTCAACATAACCTCGGCTCTTAGAAGGGCATGAACACAAGAGTCTACGTAGCCTAACCTCGGCTATTAGGAAATGGATGAACACGGCCTACGTAACCTCGGCTATTAGGAAGTGAATGAACACATGACCTACGTAACCTCGGCTATTAGGACGTGGATGACCACAGGGCCTACGTAACTTGGCTATTAGGAAGTGGATGTGTTAAGTATGCCTGGTAACCTTGGCTATTAGGAAGCAGATGATGCTATTAGGAAGTGAACACGACACGAACCTCGGCTATTAGGAAGTGAATGAACACATGACCTACGTAACCTCGGCTATTAGGAAGTGAATGAACACATGACCTACGTAACCTCGGCTATTAGGAAGTGAATGAACACATGACCTATGTAACCTCGGCTATTAGGACGTGGATGAACACATGACCTACGTAACCTCGGCTATTAGGACGTGGATGAACACATGACCTATTAGGAAGTGGATGTGTAACCTCGGCTATTAGGAAGCAGATGAACACAGGGTGAATGAAGTGGGTGAACACACGACCTACGTAACCTCGGCTATTAGGAAGTGAATGAACACACGACCTACGTAACCTCGGCTATTAGGACGTGGATGACCACAGGGCCTACGTAACTCGGCTATTAGGAAGTGGATGTGTTAGGTAGGCCTACATAACCTCGGCTATTAGGAAGCAGATGAACACAGGGCCTGCGTAACTCGGCTATTAGGAAGTGGGTGAACACAGGGCTTAGGCTACGTAACCTCGGCTATTAGGAAGTAGATAAACAGTACCAACTGAAAGTTACCTATTAACACCGCATAGGTCTTGCATACGTCACCCGCCTGATTTGGCAATAGTTCTATAACCACGAAACCTTCATACAGTGTCCACCGTAATCTCATAAGTCACTTGATATGTCTTCAGTGAAAAAGTTTCAGGACAGAATAGCGACGACTGAACGTTCACATCGCCATGACACACTTTAACGGAACCTGGAATTAGTTAGGCGAAAGTTGTAACTGTCAAAAGACGCGTTTCTTCCTTCAGTAGTTTTCGGGATTTTGTATATTTTTTCCCCCAATGAATCGTCAATGGATGTCTTCATGGCGCCGCTACTTGATAATCATATTCACATCTTGGCTAAAGTAAGATTTAACGCAAGGAGCAAGTGATTAATAAACGCATTCAGTGCGAAGTTTTTGAGAAGATGCAATAATTAACGTGACGCTAGCTTCAGCGGAAGTCGTAGTTTTCCTTTTTCTTTTAGCTCTTGCTTCGTATACTCAGATATTTACCTATTCATTAGTGTCTATGGCATTAGTATATTTGTGTTATAATGAATATCATTAACATCATCATCCAAGATTATTTCAGGAAAACGTCCTGTCAATGCCCATTTAATCCCACTAACGAAGAAATTGAAAGTAAAAAGCTAAAATATTTACCTATTCATTAGTGTCTATGGCATTAGTATCTATGGGTTATAATGAATATCATTAACATCATCATCCAAGATTATTTCATGAAAACGTCCTGTCAATGCCCATTTAATCCCACTAACGAAGAAATTGAAAGTAAAAAGCTAAAATATTTACCTATTCATTAGTATCTAGGGCATTAGTATCTATGGGTTATAATGAATATCATTAACATCATCATCCAAGATTATTTCATGAAAACGTCCTGTCAATGCCCATTTAATCCCACTAACGAAGAAATTGAAAGTAAAAAGCTAAAACCTTCCAGTAACAGACAAAAAATAAGGGGAAAATGTTGATGAGTATGGGAACAGCATTGAGCAGCATAATAAATGAAAAGAGGATTAGTTAAAAATTTCATAAAAATTTAAGAAAATATATATGTTGCGACTTGTGAAAAGATAGGTGGCAAAAAGGAAATGAGGACCTACAAATTTCTTGGAAATATTGACAAAGCAAAAGAGCATTTGAAAAAAATCAGTAAGTGAAGGTCAGTGTAGAAGCACAGAAGGTGGATCAACAGTAGACAAACTGATAACATAAACTGTTGTAGATTACCACATTTTTGCCCTAGAGGTGACAATTGCATGTGGTTCTGGGTAGCAATATGTATGCTATGTATGCCCCAGAACGTGAGTTAAAAAAAAAAAAAAGCTATGCCGACAAGAACAAACGGGCATCTAAAAATTTCACCCAGCAGGGATATATTCTACGACAAAGAAAGGAGTCTTCCAACCCTGAAGAAGACAGCGCAATACTAAGGGTGAAAACACACATGATTGAGTAGTAATTTCGAAGTGCTATTAACCGTCACACGCAAATGCCTGATTCAGTGCCAGTTATGAATCACTCTAAAAGGGGCAATTTTTCCAACCAATAATGAGAGCCCACAAACAGCCATCCCAGCGCTGATCGTGACTGATATTAGAAAATTGAATTTATATTTCTCATTATGTTATGCAGTGTTTTGATTTACTTTATAGCGATGTGGTCAAAATCTTTCCAGATAATGTAATCGAAAGTGCTTTTTATGTCTTTTTGTCACAATCTGGTGAGGGGGCACTCACAAGCACAAGGTAGGCTAAACCTTGAATTAACTATTATCTACTGAACTCAGTCAGCAAGCGGTGTTTCAAGTGGGCTCATTGTTATTATTTTTAATTAGCATTTCTATATCTAAATACTTTATTGCTATTTAAGATTACATTATGCTCTAGTAAGGCAAACATAACAACGGTATATTACTGACAACGTGGTCCAGTGCAATTAAAAAATAAACCTCAGACTCTCCAAAAATGCTCCAAATTATGCTGGCCAAGATTAAAAATAAGAACAGTAATTTATCGAGACAAATTACCACATAACATTATGTAGTATCCTTGAGAGTTAAAACTGTGTAGTTGATAACAGAATTATCATTTATCACGAAACAAAAAAAATTAAAATGCAGCATAGATCTCTGATTAATCTATTTTTAAGTGACTTAAAAAGATAGCTGATACAATAGATGACATACTTTATATAGATAAGAAAAAATGGATAATTTGTGATAAAAATTTGCTTTTGCCCGGTACTTCTATTTGATCGCCTAAGATGATGAAGTAGGCGTCTTCGTAAGGTCAAGATGGCAGATCCATAAAGTCACTTCTGAGAGTAAATTATCCGTTCCTGAAAGTGACATATAGATCAGTTATGGGCATTCCCTAAATGAAAAATCTAACATAATTCCCCGTGTACGATTTTCAATCAACTGAAACTGTTTTTAAAATTTAAAGCAGAAGTACTAAGGCAAAATATGCATAAAATTTGAGTTTATGATAAGAAAGAGAAAAAACTGGTGAAATGGCAGCAGAGGACGTTTTTCCTCAGGTCGAGTCTTGCTTGAAAGCAATAAGGCACATTTCTTTAGGAATGCATCTTAACCTAACCTTCCCTAAACCTGACCTATCCTTGAGCACCGTGTCCAGACCTGGGCGGGGGACCTTCGCCACTGGGACCTTCAAACGGGCTATTGTGCGTAGCAGAACGACGTGTGTGCGATTATTCTGCAATATGCCGATAATTTTAAGCGTGCATGTGCAAAAGATTTTGTAGCAGGGGACCATCGACTTTTGCATCCGTTTTCTTTAATTTAAGTCTGTAACGTTGTCTGTTATTTTCTATAGCTCGGAAACTTCGGAATTTAGAGTTAATGGTGGCGACTCCCTGAATGTTTAAGAATTATCTGGGTTATCAGCTAGAGTCACTAAAACTGAACAGTTTTTTCTTTTTTTAGTTTTCATTTGTCAGTACAGAATATGATTTACAGAACATATAATAGCACATAGACCAACTATGACTCATAATTACGCAAAATAATATACTTACAGGTTTTAGGTTTACTTCAAGATTTCCTTACAGGTAGGCAGCAGCGAGTTGCTATTGATGGGGTCTTTAGTGAATCAGGAGTCTGGAGTCCCACAGGATAGTGTTCTTGGTTCAATGTTATTTTAGTGTATACAAGTGATATGGTTTTTGGCCTGGAAAACATGATTGTTCAGTAAGCCGATGATGCAACACTTAATTGTGGGTGCAGTAATGTTTGCACTTATAAGAAATGAAGCTGCCCTTAGTCCAATCGTTACATGGAGCAGATTGGTGGATGGTGTAATCGGTTGGGTATATGGCTGAACTACAGTAAAATGAAAACACTGTTGATTAGCAGATACTGTACAGATTTTACGCCCAATCCTCCCCTTCTTGTGGCTGGACCTCTGATGAATGAATCTGAAGATCTAACTATTCTAAGTGTAACTTTTGGCTCATATCTTACTTTTGAGAAACATCTGACGGAAGTGTCAGCAAATTCCGCACGAAATTAGTGTTCACTGTTTGGTTTTATGTGCAGCCCTCCACAGGGATAATTCCCTCTCTGGCGGGCCCATGTACGTTTTCAAAATAAGGTGCTTCTTATATTTTATAATTGTCTTTCCGTGTTTCTCATCAGTATAGTAGCTCCTGCAGAATAGGAGAGTCTTTAGTTGCTTTTTAAATTTGCATTCTCCTTGTATGCTCTTCACTTCAGGCGGTATTTTGTTGTATAGTCTTGGTGCGCAGTGCACAAATGCTCTCTCGCCTGACTTACAATTTGTTCTAGGTTCAAATAGCCTTATGCTTCACTTGCATGTCTGATTACAATATTCATTTCGGGTCTAAAGAAGCTTAAGCAGTTTCTCAGATATGTTGGTTCATCATATTTTAGTGGTTAAAAGACTGTAAGTAGTATTTTATATTCTATTCTAGCTTTTACTGGGAGCCAATGTAGCTCAATTAGTGCTGGAGTTATTCTGACACGGGAACGTAGTCCTTTTATTAACCTGGCGGCTCTATTTTGTACTCCGTGCAATTTTCTTAGTAGGAAGTTAGGGAGACCGTAGTATATAACGTTGCAGTAGTCAAGCCTCGAAAGTATTTGGTTGCAAATTGCTGTTTTCAGAGTATCTTCGTTTAGGTATTTTCTAATAAATGCAATGTTTCTAATATGATAGTTACAGGTTTTTGTAATATGCAATATCTGGTTCTTCATCGACAATTTATTATTAATAAATATTCCTCAGTTCCTCACTGCTGCTACAATATTTATTGTTGACGAACCAATAGTTATTCTTTTGAAGTGTTCATATTTTCATAGTGCACTGGCAGATCCAAATAGCATACACCTCAGTTTTGCCTTCATTAAGTTTCACTTTTTCTCCGACATCCATTTTTTTATATCTTTCATTATTGCATCAATTTTACTAATGGTGTCTTCCACCGTTTCGACAGGAAAACAGAACTGGGTATCATCAGCATACAGTTTATACTTAACCTTGTGCTTATTTAGAATTCTAGATGATTCAATTGTGTAAATGCCAAATAGCAGTGGACCCAGACCGCTGCCTTGCGGCATTCCTTTTGTTAGGCTTTTCTTTTCTAATTTCACATTTGATATAACCACTGTAACCTGCCTATTTTCTAAGTAGCTTTTTTACCATCTGTGCACGTAAGATTTCATGTATTTATAACAGTGATAAAATCAACGCAACAGGTTTAGGTAATTTGTCCTTCCTTTACTAGAATGCTGTTCTCCAGTGTGGATGCCGGCCTCTGCAGTGGTTCGTGGTGGCAGGTATCTGTTCCTTGATGTTAGCAGTTGTGACTTAGACCGTCGACAGATGGTCTCACGTTTGTCAATTTTCATGAGTTGTATTTTAACAGTGATCTTTCACATTCACAACTGATCCCTGATCCCATTTTCCTGTTGATATCAACCAGATTTGCTGAACAGCAGCACCATTATATGCAGTAAATGTGCCTCGCTGTCGAACTTCTCAGTTCCAGGGGTCCTTCATTCCTCACACCGTTAGACCGTGGAACAGTCTCCCTGAGGATGTCGTACAACTGGAACTTCAAAAGTTCAGGCGAAGATGCAATGCATTACTGCCCTAGTGCAATTCTCCTTGCATTTTTATCATTTGCTTACATTCTTATTTATTGATTAACTCGTTCATTTATTTTTCTTTTTTAATAAGTGAGATTTCTTTCTGTGTTTCCCTTTACCTCTTCTACTTCTTTCTAATGAACATCATATTCTCTGGAAGCTTGAATTTCAAGTCAATGGCCCCTTTGGTGGGCTTGTTGCTTATGCATGGGGCTCATCTTCTGGATAATAATGCAGGGAAGTGCCTGTAGTTTCTGTGCAACTGTTTCTCTCCTGATAGTTGGCCAAACTAATTTCCATGTAAGTTTTTACTATTTTAAAGAGTAGTTAGCGTAGGTAGGAAATTAATTTTTCCCCTTAATGGTCCGCTTGTGAAACCTAATTATCTTTTTGAGGACGTTGCTTTTTACAACGCAGGAAGGTCGTCAAATTGAGAAGGTGAAGGATCCTATCACGGCATTTGGGGGGGTCAAGGGGCTAGGTGCTATATTTGATTATTTAAGGTTTTCACTTTTGAGGTACTGCTTATGTTCGTATTAGCGAAATTTGTCTAAAATTTTCGAAGCATTTTGAAATTCTGGCTTAATAAAAACAAAATAAATCCAATAATAATTTTTTTTAGTTTCCAGGAAAATATGTATCTAAATAATGGGCGTTATGGGTAACATTTTACATTGAATTTTGAGAACTTTAACCACAATGAGAGATGGCAACAGAAATACTCGAATCTTGCCTCAACGGTTATGTTTGTGCCTTTTATCTCCCAGTTCCTCACAAGTTTTAGTCGTTGTTTCATATCGCTAAATACCAGATACTGAAAGATAAGCAATTATAATGTTCATTTGGTAGCAATAGACTAAAAGTGAATTGAAGCCTGTCCCTTTTAGCGTTTATAAAAACTTTTTTTTTTGGGGGGAGGGATTGTGGAAAGCAAGAAATAAATGGCTGCAACTCTCAAATATATTTCTCATAAGGTAATTTCTCAGATTCTTGCACACTACGTGCTTTTGACACTGATTAAAACTAAAACCTACATATCATCACTAGCTAGGGAGGTTCAAATCACCCGAGACGTCCAAGAGCGTCGTTTAAGGATCAGTTTGCTATGAAAACTTACGGCAGCTTATAAGGCCTTTCCATGGAATGAGTGATGAATCTGTATAATTGAATTTTAGTGATATACTGTATTTTATATCGTCTCTGAAAATTTTTCATAAAAGTCCATTTCTTTCATTAACGTCTTGGACAATTATACCGATTTCTGCAACATTCAAAGAATTTCTGAGAAGACTGTGAAGTTGTGAATGCTAACGTATTACTTCAGAGCCTAAGTTTAAAATGATTGCATACCCCATAAGGACGAAAGAGACGTAATATGTACAAAACAAGTTTATTTTATAAATACAACTTTATACAGTTATAATATATATCTATATGCATATGGTGTAGTTAAGAAAATGTGAGGTGTACAATTTGTAATCTTGGTTTCTAAAACATAAAAATGATAAAAGTGATCAATGGTTTGAAAGACAAAAATCACATAAAACATGAAGTCTACATATATCTCCAGGAAACGTGACTGGTGGGGACGAGGGAGCTTCAAGTGGTATTTGGCAACTCTACTTCCCAGCGGTGGCCCAAGACCTTCACAAATATTCCCAGGGAGAATAAGGATGAAAGTTAAGGCCCATCTACCCATACACACACACACACTTGCTTGAATGACCAAGCCTACGATGAGTTCGGAATGATGTTATATCACAACAACTACGAGAGAAGGCGACACTATGTAAAACACTGTAACGTCATATATGCCAAGGACTGTACAGCCAAGAAACTCCCAGGCCCAAGGAAACCAAGACCACGCCAGGCAGATGCCAAGGAGGAACCAGTGTTACTAGTCTGACACGAATTCTTAAAGTAAATAACTTTGTACATATGGAGAATTAAATGGCAGTTAGACTGAGTTCTAGCCTGAAGTCGGAGTAAAAAAAATAACAAAAAAGAAAAATTAAAAGGGAGTGTACATTATTTATCACAGTGAGCCACAGTGAAGGTGGTAGGCAGATGAACGAGGCATCCCACTGGACACATATGTCACTGCCAACCTGAGCAAGGCACGGAGCCGGTGGCCAGCGACCCTTTCCCTGGTGTAGATATTCACCCTCATGGGATTCCATGGCATTACAGCTTACCATGACAAGGCCAAGCTCCAACAATGCCCTTGGGTGATGCACTGTAGCACCACCCTCACAGCCACCACCGCCCATTACCACCACTGCCAAAACCACCGTCACAGCAGAATTGGCAAGAGGAGGGCACGGGCCGAGAGCAGCAGACCTGACCCTACACTTTATGGCAATGATGTCCATTATATGGTTGCTTTGGATTAGGTTAGGTCAGGTTGGGCTATTCAAGTAATACCACAAGTATTATAGTACTAATGGCTACTCGTAACTGTGCTCTAGGTACTCTTCAGTTTTGATACTGACAGAGAGACTGTGTGGCTCCCGCTTTAGATTCTGGGGTTGAGTGTCCATGGGGGCAGGTGGTTGGCTATGGTACTGGTGATGGATGGAAGACATGGATAGGTCTGTAGGTCCCTCTTCTTCTTCCATAGGTGCTGGCTGTACTGCTGATGGTGCATCCTTGTTGCGTGGAGACTGTGGAGGTGCTGTACGTAACATACTAATATTCTTAATGCTTTTGAGTTCTGAAGGATTTCTAAGGAACTGATAACAGTGGCGTTCACCCTGTACTTTACGGAGGATGTTTACTCTGTAATAATATCGAAGGGCTCTGGACATTTTGTCATAATTCATACTTAAGTGGTTCTTCTGTATGCCCCATAACCGAGCTAAACCTGGAGGATCTACAATTTTGAATACTCCAGTCTCCCTGTTCTTCCATGCAATATAGCGCGAATATCGTTGTTGTGGGTCATTTAGTAACTGCTGTAAGAAATCCCAGAGAAGGCGCCCATTAGTTCCAGTTTCTACAGGTTCTTCACTTGGTCCTGTGGGTCCTTGCTGTGGCTGGGGCTGTGATTGCGACTGGTGTTGATGCTGATGCTGTTGATGTTGGAGATTTTCTTGATGGGAAGAAGCACTCTGAGCTGCAGCTGCAGCAGCAGCGGCTGCTGCTGCGGCAGCTCGCTGGTAGTCACTAAGGTGTTTTAGGGAAGCTAAAGCATGAGCAGGGAATGATGAAACAGCAGCTGTGCTGCTTGGTGGGAGAGGGGACCGCTGAGGAGAGGAAGAGTCTCTGGTAGAGTCCTCTGAATCAGACTGACTTCCAGAGTGTGCTGATCCAGTGGAGGCAGCCGAGGAGTGATGGTAAGCTGCTGTAGATGTGGAGGAGGTGGATGAGGCTGTATCAGGGTGACGAGGAGATCCTCCACTCTGTTCAGAAGGTGCTGGGCTGAGTGTGACAGATCCGCCCTGATGTAAGAAGTGACTGAAGTTTGTGTGCATTTCTGGGTTCATGATGGGCCATGGCTGTCCTGGACCTGAAGTGAGAGGTGATGGAGAAAGGAGAGGGTGATGGGGAGTGATGGGTGACTGGGGAACCTGAGGAGCATCCCGGAGGAGGAACTGTAGTGTGTTATGCAAGATGTCCCCTGCACCTGGAGCACGGTCAGCCAGATCAGACTTATTCAACATACAAAGGGCTTTTCCTGGAAAAAAAAATAAGGCAACTGAGTACATTTCAACTTACACCATAGGATGTATGCGTAATACTATCAGTGAAGGATATTTAAGGTATTTAGTCAACTGGGGAATCACAGCGTTAATTTAAAAGAATTCCTCTGGCAGATCATAATAGTTAACTGGAGTAAAGTTATGTCACTATAATCCTAAAAATTCATAAGCTGGAAACTCGTTACTTACCATTCATACAAAATTTTGAGAGATCAATGGAAGGCAATTCGAACTCGCGTTCGAACCACCTCAGGAAAGCAGACACATCCTCACGGGACCACATTCGAGGGTCCGCAGCTGTTGATAAAGAGAAAAATTCACTTAGAGTTTAAGAATGATCTATTTTGATAATGTATATACATCTATGTATTCATGTGTTCACATGACCAAATATTTAAAAATCATAAACATTATATATATATATATATATATATATATATATAATATATATATATATATATATATATATATATATATATATATATATATATATATATATATATATATATATATATATATGTGTGTGTGTGTGTGTGTGTGTGTGTGTTTAATTATACCTCACTAACTTTTAATCAATATTTAAATTATACACATTACAATTGGCACTAAAATATGAAGTTATCACTAGTGGCTCTATGTTTCGGTTAACCTTTTTCCGGAAAGCAACAAACTGAGATCTAATAACAAGGACGCTACTGAAAGATAACTGTGTCAAGGAGTTGAAATCACCGAAGGACTGGCTTTAGGAAATTCATCCGAGGAACGGACATCACAACAAAAAGATGAACACACTCACCACTACAACCAAAGTAATTCAACATCGCTGATGCTCAAGTCCTCCAATGTTTTTCGAACAACTGTAATCCCACCAAAATGTTTTAACTAAAAGTCCAAGTAATCACTGAATGGGGGAATGATTACACAGTAAGTCACAAGGGAAGGGCCATACAACAAAGGCAAAAGGGCCCAAAGCACTGCTCAGTTTCCCTATGTCACTGGTAAGATGCACTCATTTTCCAAGTCCACGCCAACACAATACACCACAATGAAGTAGAAAAAAAAAAACAAGTTAAATTCACTATTGTAAACAATGTTCCTGTATATCCAAGCCACCAGTGAGCACTGCCAAATCACTGTGACTGCCACTGGCTAAAAAGGCGTTATCGAAATTCCATCCACAACTCGAAGAGTCAAGGAGCAGAATGAGAGGGAGATGTGTCACCGACGACTGCCACGTAGCATCTACCTCAGCCCGCACTTTGCACTTGCTCATAAACCACCAAAAGCTCCTCATTAGACCCAGCAGGAAATGTCGACCTTTAGTCTCCGCCCCCAACCCCCCTTTTCACGATAAATGCCCTTTGCGTGCCACCCCTGAGACATTACAGACCCGACAGTCACAATGCAATGACGTGAAACTTTAAAAGACTAAACAGGATGGGGAGAGTTCATAAGCTCTCATTTATACTTACCAAGGTGTGTTGGCATCTGATTCTTGACATCAAGCATGGGAGAGGACGGTGAGGCGGACTGTGGCAGAGACAGTGGATACCGCCATAACAAATCCGGACTGAAAGGCAGCGCCATTCCCACCCGGTTTATTTCTGGAGTCAGGTTCAGCGGTGGCACCTTCATACTCTACAGAAAACGGAGCCTGTCACCTGTAAAAGAAAAATGTTCGTTAAAATATGAACAGATCACATATAACTGTAAGACAAGACTGTGCATACAAGAAAATTCGCCAGAAAAGCATTCACACGTGTCTCATCAGGATCTTCAATAGGCCCCCCTAAAAGGTACATTAAAAGAAAACACTTCCAAAGAAAATGTACGGAAGTTTAGGGGTCTCTACAGAATATGGAAATTTGCTGGTGCGAGAGACAATTACTCGTCATCACTGTCCAAAACAATACTTTAAATAATGAATGATTCTATTTGGACTGCAATATAATAATACAAACAATTATGAGATATCAGTTACATTTGGACGATAGTAATAAAGCAAGGATCCAATCTCAACACTGCTATCTATATATGGGAAAAAGAACTTTAAACATCCGACTTCAAATTGGGAGAGCAAATTTACACTGCTAATGACTTTTAACTTGCCGACACGGAAGGGGAATTAGAAGACTTTCTTACCAAGGTAACTCATGGTCACCGCTTAAAGTTACGGACACTGGCAAAAATAAATAAAATTAATAAATCATTAAACACAACCATTCGAAGATCTACTGAAAAGTACAAACGGACTCCTTAACCAATATCTTATTTTGTCATAGGAAGTCGTTAACACACTGCTCAGAAGGCGATAAGGCACACAAAGCAAACTTTAAGTAATACCGGATGTCAGGACGATTGTTGCAAGGTCTTCAAGACGATACACGGAAAGACAAAGACAAAGACTCACGACTGAATTTTCACATGACAACATATACACACAGGTCTGTACGAAGGGCTTTGTATTTGTGCAGAACTGAATCTACTGCAATTGCCTACGGACGCAAAATGTACATTTTACCTTCGATTCAATGGAGGGGTGAAAGTTGTGTGTATGATTGATATTTAATCAAATTAGATCATGATTCTCATTCTGGTTCTCGTTCCGCAAAGCGAGATGAGAAACCAAATGACTCACATCCGGGTACCTAAGATTAAAAATGGCTAAGGTGGCGGGAAACCTTCAAAATCTGGCTTATCAAGGGAGGCAGGAAGGATGGGATGAAAGGAGAACTTGCAGGAGACGTGGGACGCTATTTTGTTGGCGTTTCCTTTAACAAATGTCAAGAAAAAGCTTGGTTATCGAGGTTATATATATATATATATATATATATATATATATATATATATATATATATATATATATATATATATATTGAGCAATACTCATAACATTCGCATAAAACTCAATAAGAAAAACACAAACGAAACTCAAGAACCTTACACGTGGGAGAGAGAGAGAGAGAGAGAGAGAGAGAGAGAGAGGTGGACAGGCGATGTTAAGAAGGGCGAGTAGAAGAGGAGAATAGGATGCCTAGCGGGAGGATGTGGAGGAGGGGGAGGATGTCGATGGCTGAACAAAGAGTGCTTCCTGTCTCTCTCTCTCTCTCTCTCTCTCTACAGTCTTCATACCAAAAGGATATTAAGTGCCAGTAGTAGTACGCAGTCGTTACAAGGGGGAACTAAACCACCTAACTAAACACATTGAAAAGGAGAGAGAGAGAGAGAGAGAGAGAGAGAGAGAGAGAGAGAGAGAGATGAGTGAGTCTTGAAATGCACTTGTGAAAACATCCCAATCCTGTTGTGAAAACGTCTCTTGCAGACTCGACGCTTTCCTGGTCGCAAAACTCTCTCCCGACGTTTTTCTTTTTCGCTCTTACTGTGTAGCCAGGAAGGGCACAAAATCCCGAGTCTAAAACCATTTACAGGTCAAGAATCAAAAGACTCGAAATCTACGATCCACCACAATTTTGAAATATCAAATTCCCTATGCACAGAAGGAAGGTTATTTCAGCCTGTGTTGTAAGTCGAATCTCTTCCAACATAGTAAGGCATGGTTTCAAAATGTCTATAATGAACATTTAAGGAAAAAAAAAAAAAAACAAAAACGATCTCCTTGGCGTGACGCAAGGCAATACTACCATCACCCCCGTTACAGCCAAAGCTCCCCCTCCCTTTCCTCCCCCTTACCACCACAGCCCCCTACCCTTTTCTTCTTCGTCAGCTAAAGCCCCAGGCCCGGATGGCGACCCCACAAACATCCCAGACCCCATCTTTTCTTCCTTCTCTCCCACAGCAGAGATGAAACTCATGGGATGAGAAGCGGGGGTAGGGGGTGGGAGCAAGGGACATCTTACTCCCTTTTCCCTATGTAACTCGGGAGAAAGGTTTATGCATGTGCATTGAGCGACGAAGGAACTAAAACACCAACTGCATAGTATCTTCTTTTCCAAGAGTTAACGTCAAAATTCTTGAATAACCTTCACCAGAAACCTAAGATTTTTTCAGAAAGCAACGGTGAGCAATTAAGGTGTGTCTCGTTAGCGCACACCTGAAGCTCGTAGAAATGCGTTAAACAAGAACGAAATTAAAAAGGAAAAAGCGAATGGGTGAGGTCAACTTACTCATTATCGCCTTGGACTGTTCAGTTTGCCCAGAAAAACATGCGAATACCCCGCCTACCCCGAAGCCATGGATCAATAAGGGCGTCTTTCATAGTAAATAACCGGGGATTCTACGGCATTCTGACCCTTAGCGGCACATCTCACCTGGGGCCAAGGTGTAGGTATGTAAGAGTATAATGACGTACATCCGGTCTCGCTCTCTCTCACTCGACCAATCTCAATCTCATCTCCTGCCACCTGAACACAAAGCTCCATCCTTAGGGATGCCACGCTGCCTTATTTCCACCCTTACGGCTCCTGTCCTCAAGAACGAAAGTTCACTCGCCGAACGTATTTGTTAGAAGCCCCTGGGGTTCTCGCCCAATACCCCGAAGATGACAAGTAAGGTGGGGCATATGCCCCAAGTTTCTTACCTGGCGATTTTCGCCCTAATGCCTGCGCACTGGAGGGGAGGCAATGCCTCTCCTTTACGAACAGCACCTGTGTCCCTTCCCAGCGTCAAAGGAAGGGTGGAAAAGGCTTGAAGGAAGAGGGTGCACCGCAGGGCATGAAGAGAGGGGGTCAGGTGAGGAAGAATAAGCCAGGAGGGGTGGAGGGAGTCGTACAGGTATGGGATTCGGTCGGGGAAGGGGTCTTTGGCGGACAGGTGAACAGGGTGTGGGAAAATTTGGGAGTGGACCAAACCTCAGTAGACCTGCTCGTTGTCGCCTTCGGTAGGCAGCCACGATAGGAGGCATGGGGGAGGGGATAAGGGTACCGAGAAATTACATAACAATTACTGTAATAGCAGCGTTACAAGTAACATCTTACCAAACTCTGGCAACGACAAGAAAAATAACATAAACCCCTGAAAGTTTAATAATATATCAGAGCTTACTGCAACATTGCAAGCTCGTGTGATTTGGAGACCCCAACGATTAAATTTTTTTCACAGTTAGTCGAAAGGAAAAGAAATATATATACATACATATATTCCCGACAGTGCACACGTCAAAGGACAATAATTACTTGGGCAAAGGCTGCAGCCAAAATTTCATTTTGGGACTTTCACATGAACGACAAAAATCTTAAAACAGCGGTTGGTTTAATCTATTTACTAATGGAACATAAACATAGCAATACAGGACAGAGAATCTACAGCACAGCATTCTTAAAAGAAAAAGAGAGAGAGAGAGAGAGAGAGAGAGAGAGAGAGAGAGAGAGAGAGAGAGAGAAACATGATCTTCCCGCTGACCCGCACGGTACGTAGGCCACATCCGGGGCTCTGTTTCATCCCGACCACTTGTTGAGGAAGAAGAGCAGTGTGTTGTTTGACAAGAGGAACCTACGCTAACTCTAAGACTACGAGTCTGCCGATGGATCCCAGTACTTATGAAATGCATATAAATAGTATATATCATGGAGGATCCGAGTCCTGTCAAGAACTATGCCATAAACGGCGAGACAGAAATACGAAAGGGAACAGGGCATATAGCCACCTTGAGATCAGAATAACCAGGAATACACTTTTTTCGAAATAAACCGAAATATGAATTGATGGAAACGCGAGTAACTTTCAAGGGTTACAATCCTCACGTTCAGTGGGAATATTATTATGCTGGAGAAAGGTACTTCTAGAAAAAGAAACGATGGTGCAAAACACAACTGTAATAGAATACGAGAGAGAGAGAGAGAGAGAGAGAGAGAGAGAGAGAGAGAGAGAGAGAGAGAGAGAGAGAGAGAGAGAGAGAGTTAAAAAGCCTCCGAGTGAATACTAACAAAAAGGAAAACTGCTGGAGTGGATGAGGGAGTAGGAGTAGGGTCAAAGGAAGAAGGACTTGAAGGGGGACCAGGATTGGTCGGGCAGGAGTAGAGGGGTGAGGACCAACAGGAGTGGGGGTTTGGGAGAGGAGTGGGTAGGAGGGTGTCTGAGCTGTTGAAAAGGGTCTCTGTTGTAATCTACAACTTGTTGGTTGAGGGGACGCCGAGAGGGGAAGGGAAAGGGAAGTAAGATGAGTTGTTTGAGGGGAGGTCTAGGGGGTGAGAGGAGGGAATAATGGATGTCTGGGTAAAAAGGGGCATAATGGAAAAGCGACAGACAAGAGAGAAAGGTACAAGTTTTTATTATATAGAATTGGATAAAAATACGGCCAAATGTAATATAAGTGAACGAATAAAGGACTTGCGATCGCCGTTCACCTGCAATGCGTGGATGCTGATGATCTGAGAGAGAGAGAGAGAGAGAGAGAGAGAGAGAGAGAGAGAGAGAGAGAGAGAGAGAGAGAGAGCATCGGTTGAGGGGAGAGTAATAAAGGACCTTTTTGGGAGGTGGACTAACCCCTCACACTCCTGACAAGGGTCGAACTTATAAGGGGAAAGAGAGTAACCGTTGAGGAGGGGAAGTCATTAGTCCTATTAGCAAAAAAAGCAAAAGAAAAAATCAATGAAATAACGTGGTAAAATTACTTTTTAAAAAATATTTTGAAATAAAGTTAGCTATATTGCTTCTTAATATACTAATAATGACAACAGCAATTCTAAGCCTTGAAAATCAACAAGTAGTCCCATTACATTTTTAACACCAACAAAACGTCATCACAATACGCAATAATTTCTCGTATCGGAATTCGTAAATGAATTAGCTTACAAAAGATAACGACAAATCGCTATTCTCTTTCCTAATGGCGAACTCATAAAATAGATTAATGTCCAGTAGCAATTCCACCAACGCTCCAAGAATGATTTCCGCCTCACGATCTGTCCTTGGGTGAGCATAAACAACAGCCACGAAGCGATATTAAGATGACACCAGGAAATGACACCATGCGCGCATACGGTTGTATTTCGGGAAATCTTGGTTCTTTCTTTAGCGTTTACGATTTATGTTTATTAAAACATGCGAAGCACACCAGTAGCGGAAGGTCAAGACGGCTAAATGTGTTTCGTACACATACATGATACGAAACGCCTATGAAACCTAAAGAATTGACAGCGTCATCGCAAAAGCAATTTTGCAAAATAAAGTATATTGGCCTAACATTCCCAAACCTGTATAAACCAGAAATAAGGAATGCAGACTTACGAATCATGTATATCAGCACCAACTACAAACAAAAGGTGGTAATTCAATAAACGCACTCAGTACTTGGATTACATTAATGCTCAACGTCTATGACATTGCAGTACTGGCAGTAGTTCTCATAGTGAAAAGAGAGAAAAAAAAAAAAATAATGGCTGACAAGCAGCTATGCATGGCGATAAATAACCGTAGATTTGACCACTTCAATTTACCAACTAAACGGAAATGTTTTGGGGGAACCCGACCACGTCATCCTGTATACTGATATCCGGATAGAGCTATTGCACAACGGCCAAAGTTCTTTTCCCAGCATAGAGATTTCAGGAACAACCACAGCTTACATGATGGATAAATTACATACTCTTAAGAGATTGAAGCTATTGGTAATGCCATAACTTGTACTTAGATGTTTAAATACGGAAGACTTGTCATTACAACCCAAAAATCTTAAAACTGTATAGTAAAATCACAAATTAAGGGGATAATAACAATGACAATAATACAATAACTTGGAAGACATTGTTCTATTGAAACTCTTCATAAAAACTTGAATAATTTTTGCTGGAATCGAAATACGAAATACAAGATAAATTTGCAAATGCCGAAAAAAAAAACAGAGTCGGGTAATGAGTCAAAGCACACTTTGTGAAAGACGTCTCTATTGTGCAGTAAAGTTTTAAGTCTTAACCATAGCCATGAACCAAGCTGACAATGACATACAATAACAAACTTAATGAAAACCATTTATTTTCCAACGCAGTTCACTTAACAAGAACCTACCCAGTAGTAACAAACTCAAAGCCCACGTGGGTCGAAACACGGAGGGCAACGGACATTGATTGATCAGCTTTTGAGTCATTTGCTTACAACGCGAGTCAGTAACTTGTCAACTGCACAGACAGTATCTTTTCGACGAATTGCCTCAACGAAAACTTAAACTAATGCCTGGGTATCAAAAAGATCGTCTTATAAGGCAGACGTAGACCTAATCTAAGGGAACCGAAGTCGAATCGCTAACGGAACTTCATTCCCGGGTAATGGGAATTCCTTCATTTGTGATAAGAGATATTATAAACAGTGCCTTATCTCTGGCCAGACAGGAAATACCAATGCCACTCTCACTTAAGTGGTAAACAACATAACGAGGCGTGATCACCGCTGTCGAGAAATGCTCCCTTTTATAAGGTGATTGCCGGGAGGGGAAGGGGCTTGTTGCACGCTTTGCATGACGTTCAAGAGTACTTCACAGAAACTGACATTGTACAAGTCGAATAACAATGTTTTTCCTACGCTACAACTTTTTGTGTACAAATAAAAAAAATAAGAATACTTATTAATTTTTCGTTATTAGATCAATGCATAAGAGATATAGTAAAAAAAAATCTTGTTGAAATACAGACAACATAAACACAAACACCAAAATAACTTTAATCCATAATTCGAGACTCTTCTAACTTCAGTCATGAATCCTTGTGTAAAATCCCAAATGCACTTTTGCTTCTGTCACTGTTCACTGGTGCCAAACAATACCACATTTAACACATTTATGAGTACTGCATCTTCAGAAAGTTTGAGCAGTGCTTCGCTGTTCAAGAATGAAATACACTTGTCATGTTTCGCACTGCACAGTCTTCGACGAAGTTCCCAAAATGAAAATATCCATGAAAAATGAGGACAAAATCTTGATGATGGGTACTAGGAATGTTTCCGCACAAACTACACATATCTAAATACACATCATTCAACATCCCCCCTGAAATAAGAAAACAAGTAAACTACAACCACCACAATCAGAGGTTACAAACAGACACCTGTTCGCACCACTCCGGAAACGCACCTCTTGAGAGCGGTTGAAAAGGCTGCCTGTAGCTATGAGGGTACAACGCAGACTGAGGCTCAAGAGATCTTGTGGGCCGACTCAACCTTCCAGTGGGGAGGGGGGGAAGAGGGAAGGGGGAAAGAGGATGAATCAACTTGCCGTAAGCACCCAACGGCTTCAACTTGCGCGCTTTATTTCGATACTTGTTTAACGTCAAAATACGGCCCTTTTCTTTCCACTTTCTGGAAATGTAGAGAATAGAGCGTTTGTCGCATTTGGATACATATATGCGCTCTGCAAACTGTGAAATCACACTTTTCCGGTTTCTTACCGCCGCCTCTTGATGCTGCCAAATGTGATAATGTCATTAATCACTTCCTTATAGATAAATCCTGTTTGTATGACGGCCATGTGACCGGTGGCTAAGCGTGAATTTTCACGAGAGAGTGCATGAATTTTCCACAGTTCTCTTCTATTTAGACATTTTCTCTTTTAGTTAATAAATAAAACGTCTGGAGATTAAAGAGATACACAAGATGAGGCTCTTCCGCCCACTGTTGGATGCTGTACGACGCTTTAACTATACACTAACGTCGCATCGCTGCCAGGCGTAGGAAAACACTTCCAGGTTGCAAGTATGAATAAAGGGTTTTCATTTCAGGAGTTATCAAACAAAGACTAAGACTGCGCTTCTCTCCCCGACGACAATACGGTTTACCATAAGCTTTATTACAACTCTGTGCTATGCAGTGATGTCCTTAATCATTGCTACCGTCAGGATGTAAATTTTTACTGAATGAAAATGAGACTATTTTACTACATCATCATTATTTATACAGTATGTAAGACACTCGGGAAATAGCGAAATGAACACAAGTAATAACGTTGACGAGGAAGTGTCGGGATATGGCCGTCACTCGTGTTCTTGGGGGGAATTTACTTGGTGCCTTTTTACGCCTTGTTTTTCTTCGGGACGTGATATTTCGAATGTAAGGATACAATGGATCCTGGGTGTAACTATTTCATTGTATCTTCGTTTCTTGTTTGAGATTTTTTCTTTCTTTTTTTTGGTCATATGTAAATAACATGTTCAATCTGGAAATTGATGAAACTTGGCCTATTAGTTCTACTATTACATTTTTACACGATAGACAAACGCAAGTTTTTCCTCTGTCCGTTCGATGATCAATTTTTGTTGAGCATCATGGTCAGTCCAGGACCGGTCCGGTGAACAGAGGTTAGTCTGTCAACAACGTTTTCCGGGTATAAGGAGGTCCCTTTTAAGCTACTTACGTATCTCTCTCTCTCTCTCTCTCTCTCTCTCTCTCTCTCTCTCTCTCTGCGCGCCCGCGTTTCTTACACCTATCACACAATGAAAGGTGAAAAGTGAAGTTAAATGTAACCACATCTAAGTAACTGGAATAGGTGGTGTTTTTAGTAATGATGTTTCGTGACGTCACAGGTAAAACGCACGTCGTAAGTCGCTGTTCTCAACTAAGTAGACCCGTGTTCGCTTCCGGGACGAGGAAAGAACGGTATGGACGAGCTTCCTTGGCAAAGAAGCATGTCTCTGCTGGCTCAAACGTTGAATTAGGTACCTGGTCATCAGCTGACAGCTGTGGGTCACTGCAGGGTGGAGAGGAGCAAACTTAGAATAGACATAGGTGGTGAGTAGCCGATATAATATAAACCATCATATAATTAATTATAAAAAGAGTGCATTACCAAAGCATTATCACAAACGCAGGGTTCATCAGTTAAAATGCTGTCTTAGGGTTTTCCCCAAAACATTTATTTCAGCAGCTACCGATCATTCAGGACCTTTCATCTTTTTACCGCTAGAATGTGTATAATATAATTGACGTACCTTCGGTGAAGAGCAAAAATGTTATTGTGGACTAAGGTGCAGAGATCCCTGAACGTGTTGTAGACTCTCTCGGGAACATTACTGATACAGACTAGAATTGCTGAATCTTTTCTCCAGGAAGCATGGCCGTTGCAAAGTAGGACAAATTCATGGGTTGCTAACTGAGAATGTTGTATAGCCAAATCCATAATACGGACACAGCAACGTACAGCATAAATTGGCGATGGAAACTTATGATAACGCTACAGTTTTCCTATGGCTCTGCGGTCAGGGTAACACTTGTACCCGGTCCGCTACATTCGCAGTGATAATGGTGTACGATTTCCTTGTACATCATTTATGAATTCTTTCAACTTCATTTCTTTTTTTTGTTTTTGTTTTACATTCCTTTTTCCTGTCCCTTCAAATCTTTTTTTCAAGTTGATGCCCTAATAACCCATCCTCAATACTTATTATAGTAAACACTGTTAACACTCAAATGATCCTTTCGGTCACATTAACAGGTTGCTGGTCAGGTGAAAAATATTTTCGTTAACATTTGCAATTTCATTTAGTGGACTACCATTTTTTTTTTTTTGCAATTTCATTCGCTGTATTATCATTTTCCGTTTGTGTTTTTATTTTCTATTTTACTCGGTGGATTCGTCGTTCTGGGCTGGTTTGCGCTGGCGTTAACCGAGTGAGATGTGAAATTTGACGAGAAATTATTGCTTAAAATATGCTTACCAGACTGTTGTATATCGATAGACGTCTTGTAAGGGGTGCATTACACAGGGTTATGTCTCCTGAACCCTCATTTGACCCTGACGGAGATGCGGCAGGTTAACTGAGAGTCATTCTTCCCAGGGATGAATAAAAAAAAAAAAATATATATATATATATACACACATATATATATATATATATATATATATATATATATATATATATATATATATATATATATATATATATAAATAAGGGAGGAAGTAAATAAGGAACTTTATTTCAGTGTCATTAACTGCAAATAACACACTAAGTGTTTGCGAATAAAAATATTTGATGATGGTAGGATGAGTGTAAATGAAAACCAGGAGGATTGAGCAATGAATGGCGGAAGATTGGAAAGAGTAGCTGATCAGTATCGAGCGCGAGAGGTGAGTCACAGGATTGGCGAAGCAAGGAGGATAGCAGGATTTGCGCAAAGGATTGTCTGCGGAATGGATGGAACAGTTTTTGAACCAACTCTCCTTCATGGAAGGGAAGTGTTGACGTTGGAACGCTATGAACGAAACGCTGAAGGTGTGTGGAAATTTCTTTTTGGTTTCCCTGCTCTCTCTCTCTCTCTCTCTCATTTGGAAGTCACACTATCTCCTCATATTTCACCATAACATCTCATACTCGGTCTCTGTTGTGAATAAACGCGCGGATCGCAGTACGGAGGGCGCGATATTTCACGCACGCATAGGCAGATGCTTTCACGCGCAGCTGGTGCTTTTAAATGCTTTCGGTTTTCTAATCAAGGAAAAGTTTCTATTCAGTCGATAAGTGAAGGTTTCTCTCCCCATCACCTCAGCATTTTTGTCGTTCACTATCACTCTCCAGCCGACTCTTGCTTTCTCTCACCCAGGCAAGGTTTGGATAAGCCCTATCTATCTGTCTGTCTATCTCTCTACCAGGGAAAATAGTATCGACGACATATGAACAGGTTTATAGCTATGAACCTCTTGGGATTTAGCCTGGTACAAGTTCATGGCCTTTTGTCTCTTTACCTTTATAATACATACATACATACATACATACATATACGAGTATATATATATATATATATATATATATATATATATATATATATATATATATATATATATATATATATATATATATCTAACAATCAAGGTAACTAGAGAGCAGCCAGCAGAAGACTCCAATCTGAAGAGAAACAAACAAACAAATGAAAAAATAATGGTGAGTTAAATCATGACAAATATATTTCAGCAGTGAAAACATTTATAAAAATCTCGCAATCAGATGAGTTTCGATTCTCCTTGAATCGAGCAGGTTCTGGAGAATCTCGTAGAATATATATATATATATATATATATATATATATATATATATATATATATATATATATATATATATATATATATTTACGTTGAAATCACCAACGAAAACGTTAGATTTGCGATTGCGCATATACATTATGTACTATAGCTTTTTTGAATGAACCCAACAGACTTTAACTTAAAACAAACTTATATAATTATAATCTTGTCAGGTAACCACATATCCTTTTTTTTTCACTCGAACTCTTGTCCCCCGTCGGAACTGGTTTTTTGTTGACAAAAACAGATACTTCCTAGACTGGTGACAGCGTCTGTTTATGAATTTGAAAGCAGGTTCGATAAAAGACAAACTGGCGTTGGTTAATTTTACTATTCTTGCTTTGAAACTGGAATAAGACACCGTACGGTAGCCAAAATTACTCTTTAATGCCTTAACATGCTGAGTTTTCAATAAAAGCCCATTTAATAATTTCTATAGTAAGTACTTTATTAATCACATACACACAACCTGGTGATATTTATTATACGCTTTTGGCTCCCTTATTTTAAAGAAATTTGACAAGAAAGTAAATTTCACCCTGGAATTTTCTCCTGAAATCATCCGTATTTTCAGACGATTTTTCATTCACACAGCATTTAGAGTCTTGTGATCTTTCATCTGATTTGATCTGATCAAATTCATGTGATCTGATCTTTCCGTCTTTATTCAACAACTCAGGGTAGTCGAGTCGTGATGCTTCTTTGATACTTAAAAGAAACTGCATGACGTTTAAGATTAAAAAAAAAAAGTCTATATAGATAAAAGTTTGATAGCGGAGAGAGAGAGAGAGAGAGAGAGAGAGAGAGAGAGAGAGAGAGAGAGAGAGAGAGAGTGCGCGGACCAAAGACTTTCTCATTCAAACTCGCTATACCGCATGTGAGAAGACGCCCTCTCCCAAGCACTGAAGGCACACAACCTAGATCTGTTTACGCAGAAACACGCGCCACTTTGATCAAAACAAATGAAACGCATCAAGATGGGCTACGTTTAGGAAAATGGGGAAAATGACACTAAATGACGCGAGGTTCAATCATCTACTTCATTCGGGGAATGGATGGGGGTGGGTTAGAGGTGGGGATGGGGTATCGCTGCGCGAGAAGAAAAGCGCAAAGCGCAAGTACGCCTCGCTGTTCATGAGGGATAATTACAGAT